>NC_142892.1:6335000-6635000 GCF_054131105.1 Drosophila navojoa | reverse complement strand
AAGGGCATGCAATATGCAAAAGGCAACAACAATGTTTGTTGTGCGGACGCGAACGTTTTGGCCTTTTTATTTTCATTCATCTCGTTACATTTTTTTTCTTTTCATTTTTTTTTCTGGTTTTTTTTTGCATTCTCTTCATTCATGTTGGCCAACTGCTGATGCCGTTAATCTGGCTAGGCTATATAGACGGGATTGGATTGTCGAGGCTGGCGCTGCTGCGCACTTTTGTTTGAATTTGCATTGACACGACACTGGCCGCAGCCCCACTGTGTGTGAGAGAGAGAGGGGCAGAGGTGGGGTGTGGGGGCGGTAGGTGAGCAGAGTAGAGAAGAGATTGCCTGGCTGCGGCTGGTGAAGCTCATGTTTACATTGAATGCTTGACGCGAGTTTGAGTATCTGTTTCTGTATGCATGTATGTGTGTGTGTGTGTGTGTGTCTGTGTGTGTGTGTCTATAGTTGATTGTAAGTTTTGATGACAGCGTTTCGTTTGCATATTTTTGCATTTTGCTCGTTTGCTGTTTGCTATTTGCGTTGCTGCATTTACCTACGCGAGTGTCGCTGTCTGCCGTTTGTGTATCTTTCGAATTGACTTTGTTGTCCTTGGCAGAGTCATAACAACCCACACACACACACACACATGGTCAGCAATCACACAGCTCATAAAAGACGCTGTCGTAGTGCCTGTCTTGAATGGCCATTAAAATTTAAGCACAGCCTGAATCGGCTTCAGAGCTCCACAAATTCTTAGTTCCTCACTCACTCTCCCTCTCTCGCTCTCTCACATTCCCTCTCTCTACACTGCTCTGCAGCATTCAGTTAAGTTCTATGTGAATCGTAAAACAGAGCTCTGCTTTACGGGCTACTAAACGTTTACCATTGCCCTCAGCTGCTGTGACTATTCCGCATATTGACCAGGCCCTAAGGCAGCGCACAGCTGGAGTTTACAGCCAATCGAGGCGAGCTGCTGCATGTCGAGAAATAGCTAAATAGCCGCTAGAACTAGCGGCATAATAAGCAAAGGCCAGTTTAACTATTGTCGAAGCTGAAAGGATATGTAAGAGAAGTTCATCTGTCTCTCTCTCTCTCTCTCTCTCTCTCTCTCTCTCTCTCTCTCTCTCAATCTACTCCAATCTATCTATTTATAATACTTGGCAACACAATCATCATTCATCTGAGCCGATGTTGGCTCAAGTTCATCCAATTTACCTACTCAAATTACCTCCAAAAATAGCCAGTTTTAGCCAGCACTCGGCAAATATGATAGCCAAGATACAAGTTGAACATGAGAATCGTGTGGCACTTGAGGCCGCCTCTTGGCCAACTCCTTGACAGTTGGCCAACTTGAACTGCGAATTTCATGTAGCTGCAGCTCAAGTACATATTGGCCGTAACAACTCTATTGTAACTCCGTCTCTGTCTGTGCCTCTCTGTCTCTGTCTCAGTTGAGCTATGCGTCTATTTAGTCAGTGGAATCCGTTTGGTCGTAATAAAATTGAATTTATAGTTTATTTATGCAGCTACTAAGAAATTAAAGGCATCCCTCTACAGTGTGGGCCCAGACACATGTCAGGCTCGTGCACACGCGCCCACACACACACACACACACACACACACAGTCTCACACTGTCTGTCTGTGTATATAAATCAGGCTCATAAAAGAGGCGCGCGCGTGGTTTATTGATTTCAAAGGCTCTCGCAGTCTTTATGGAGTTTAACGATTCGCGCAGACATTTGGCCAACAAAATACAGCAACAGCAACTACATGCGTTTGGCCCACGCCCACAACGGGCAATTTGATTGATTTAAGTTGTTTTTTTTTAGTTAACAATTTTCAGTTGCGGCTCGTAAATCTAGCAGAGAGTCAAGCGCTAATCAAGTGAAAGTTCAAAATGCACACACACACAAACACACACACTATTATATGTCTAATAGGCAGTAATCTATGTGTTGGTGGGCGTGGCTTGCTTTGCATAATTCAATTAATTTATGCGCTCAAATGTTTAGTTTTTACGTGATGTGTGTGGCTTTTGCCACTGGCTCGCCGGCAATAAATCATTTTGCATAATTTATGCGCTGTCCTGAAGCCAGTGCAACACACACACACACACACATACACAAGGACTGTCAGCTATTGCACACAATTGAAATCGCATGCTTAAATAGCCAATAATTCATCATGTTTAACGCTTGCAATTAGCGCTGCACGCCACTCGCTCTCTCTCCCTCTCTCTCTCTTTCTTCCTCTCTCTCACTGCCTGTCGCTCTTTTTTATTAGTCATACGCCGCATATGCCGCACAAATCAAACGTTGACGTCAACGCTATTACAAATTTATAAGCGCACTTGAGCTGAGCACACAAGAAGTTGGGCCATAAAAAACGGCTGCCAGGACATGGCCAGGACGCTGGCTTGGCCCGGCCTGGTCTGGCTAGAAAGGCTTGCAAAACAATGCGAAACGCCGTCCGTGACTTGACACGTCTGTCAACAGCCATTAAACGCTCGAGGCTCGACGCTCGAGGCTGGCTGCTAACCCAGTTAGTCTGCGGCGCAACCTATGCCCTGGCACAGATATGGCCCAGGCTCTGCTGTCAGAGGAGTCGCAGCTGCCGAGACGAGGCAGGAAAAACAAAAAAATATTGTATATATATGTGTATATGTATGCCTGCGATTGTAGCTACCAACTTCTGACAGCGCAATTTATCACTATCCGCACACACATGACTCTCTTCCTCTCCCTCTCCCTCCCTCTCTCACTCATTGGCGTGTATTGCCTATACAGCAGCCTACAAAGTTGAGGTCGTAAATCAAAACTTAAATTTAACACATGCAGCGACGGCAAATGGCAGCTGCCTCACCCCACTCCCAGCGCCCTACCAAATGTCAGCCCCTTTTGTGTTTCGTATTTGTTTGTTTGATATTTTTTTCCAGTTTTTCTCTCTCTCTCTCTCTCGTTTTTTTCCGTTTTCGCTATGGCTTAGTCTCTGCTTGAACTCGCAGCACTTGCCCGTCAGCTGCAGGCGCTCTCGTCTAGCCTGCTGACAATTGACATAACGAGCCAGTGGGCGTGACTAGTGGGCAAGCGGTGTATGTATGTATGTATATCAAAGCACGCGTGAGTTAATCTGTCAAAATAGCTCAACAGCAGACAGACAGGCTGGCTCGCATCTGGCAGGCCACCCACACATGCACTGGCTCTGCCACTGACTTCGACTTGCGTCAATGCAAAGACTGCCTCTTGGCAGTCCCCCGCTCCCGCTTCATCATCCTCAATCCTAGCCAGCCAGCAGCAGCCATTTCCTATTTCCCTTTTTGGCATTTGGCATTTGGCTGTCGCAACGTTTCGCTTTAATTTCGTTGCGTCCACGGCCACGCCCACAACGGCAATGACACCCATTTCCAGCGGCAGTCGCAGCATCTCAAGTGCCGTCTGCCGGGCTGCCACTTCGTTTAGTCATTTGGCTTAGCCATTTTATGTTTGCTCTTGTAATTTGGCTGATATGCTGATTTCGACTTCATATCCGCAGCTCGTAAAGACACTGAGCGCTTGCTCTCCCTCCTCTCTCTCTCTCTCTCTCTCCTCTCTCTCTCTCTCTCTCTCTCTCTCGCATCAACTGCCACCCCTGCTTGTCGTTTGGTTGTCATGTGCGAGATTTGCGTGTGTTACGACGATTAATTTAAATCATTGATGATGCTACACAGCTCGAATGTCTGCCATCCGAGGCCTCCCACTTCGGGGTCGTATCTTTATTTCCATTTGATTTGCCCGCCCAACCCCCAACCCCCAACCCCCCACCCAGCCACGCGCACAGGCATTTTTTTATATGCCTCGCTGAGTGCCATGTCACAGTCTTCCAGCTTCATCTTCATCTTCATCTAGAGCTCCATTGGCATCTCCGGCCCGGCGCTCGTTAATCATTATTTTCGACATGCCACTCGTCATTTGCCTTTATTGTCATGGCGATGTAGACAAGCCTAGCATGGGGCAGGATGGGGAGCAGGAGCGGCAGCAGGAGCGGCAGCAGGAGCCGGAGGCAACATAACATCTCTTAGACTGTTTCCGCTGGCCCTGTTTTAATGCGGCACTTAAGCTAGCAAATCTATATACATATATCTCTCTCCCCCTCCTCTCCTTCTCCCCCTCTCTCTCTCTCCCTCTCTCTCTATATATGGCGCAGCGATCCACTGCCTGGTCAAGCTAGACAAAGTCGCCTACTCGTATTCAAAAGCCATTAGCCATAAAATGCAGCCAAATGCAAAAACAAATTACTCGCATCTGGGCGGGTGGCTCGCTCGGGTGGTGCACCGTAAAAGTGTGGCATAATTTATGCGTTGCAGCAAAACAGCAGCCGCCAGCTTAGGCCCAGACGGCCAACCGTCTAGGCCCATAGCCATAGACATAATTAGTTTTCGAACTTTCAAGTTATGACCGTGTGCTATCTTTATGGCTGGCGACGAGAGAGCCAAGCTGCAGCAGGTAGAGAGCGCTATATACAAGATATACATATGTATATACATGTGTGTGTGTGTGTGCGCTTGGCTACATAATGGCATCTTCATTGATTGTCGAGCACAGGCAGGGCCACAGCCACTGCTGTGTCTGCCAAAAATATGCGGCAACTGAAAAAATATCAAGCATACGCCATGTTGCTGCGCCGAAAATGTGCTGACTGTGTAGGTGCGTCCGCTTGGAAATGGCAAAAACGAACCTTTAGCTATGGCAGCTGCCGCAACGACAACCTGACGCCAGTTAAATAAAAATAAAAATAACCCAAAAAAAAAAAAAAAAAAGAAAGGAAAAAAAAACAAAATGGAAGCAAAACTGCAGACGCAGTCCGAAAAACTTGAACGAGTTGGCGACGCCAGCCAGCAACAACGGGTTCTGTGTGTGTGTGTGTGTGTGTGTGACTGCCTCTGTGTGTGTGTGACTGTGAGTTTTGTGGCTTCATTTTTGGTGGCTGCTGCAGCATTTTTATGCAGCTTGCATCATTTGCCAGCGCCAACATTTCGGGTGCTTAGGCAAATGCGCTCATAATTCTAAATAAGCTGCGAGGCTGACGTTAATAAAGTGGATACGGTGTAGGTGCTCTAGCCACGCCTCTATTTATGAGTGCAGCAAGCCAATTTAGATTATATATAGAATATATATATTACACATGTACATATATGTATGTGTATTTGTGTTTGTATTATTTTTCATTTTTCCTTTTGGCAGCTAGCGCAACATTTACTTTTTACTTGAGCGGCTTTTGTTATTGCAAAAGTTTCGGGAAGCGCAAAGTTTCACATTCTAGCTACATATCAAAATTTTCATGCGCATTGTAAACAATGTTCTAATTGAGTTGAAAAATACATAACGCATTATGATTGTTATTGTTTGTGAGAAAAATAATGAGCAGGAGCAGGAGCTGGAGCAAAAGCAGGAGCAGGAGCAGCAGCAGTGTCGAGGCAGCTCTAGGGTGTTGTATGTGTGCTGTAGGTCGAGCAGGGTGGTGTGAGCGGGGTATGGGGGGGTACTGCTTCGCATGGGTAGTGAGTGTTTGCTTTAGCCTATTAGGAAAACGCGCTGCTCTAAAAACTTGAGACACTTGGCAATTTTAGACTTTGCCAGCGTAAAGTCAACACAGCGCGTCAGGCACTCAGCTGCGAAGAATGTGAGCGGAGGGAGCAGGAGAGGGGGAGGGTGAAAGTAACAGTAAAATAACAAAAGATACAAGGGCTACATATGACATAGCCAAAAATATGTACGCTAATAGCTCAAGTGCATAGTTGGAGCTCCGAAAGCCCATTAAGGCTTTCAACTGCACAAGACGGTGCGCAAGAGGCTGGCTGTTAAAATTGTAGAGTAGAAAAGCCTCGTTAAATTTTTAATTTGCTGTAGAAGACGAAGAGAATAAACATTAAAGTTATTTTCAGATATTAAATTTACAGCGCATTTTCAGGAGAGACTTTCTAAGATTAGTTTTGTATTAATTGAAACAAGTTTTCATTTTAACTATTTTAGTTGCTGTTGAAGTGAAGCTCTGAAAGTTTAGTAAAGCTTTAGTTAATATTAAAAAAGTATTCATTACTTGAACAGGGGAACTGTAGTATTCAGTAGACATTCATTTGTTGCCTAATAAATGCATTTTATTTCAAAATAAATATTTGAAAGTTCTTTAAAGTGAAATATAAAATTAATTGTATAATGTAAGGTCTCTATATTTTTGTATAATCTGAAAAAAATTCAGAAACAAAATGTGCAACGAAATGCATTTAAATATTATATATTTTATATTAAATATTATTAAAGAATTATATATTATTAACTGATAATAATATTGAGCTTTAACAGACTTATTGTGCTACCCCAAAAAATCTTCAATTTTCTGTCTGTTCTTCATTAAGCAAAAGTTCTCTAATGCCTTTTTACTAAATTGATGCTTAAAATGCTGTGCAAACTTATGAAATGAACAGCGAAATTTTTAATGAAACTCTACTTTGAAAGCTCATTAAAGCTTTTTATACTATAAGACTTTTGCAGTATAAGCCTTGAATACTTTCCAAGCATAAGACTTGAATAATATCAATACTACTTCATTTTTAACTTAATTTAACAGTAACAGTTGTAGTAATTGTCAGATTTAGCCACTCAGGTTTGCAAGCCTCTTATGAGAATTATATGGTATAGTATTTCAATTATATTTCATATATATATTTCAACAGCTCTGTTGCTCAAATGGCGCACCATTGTTAATCGCTTTAGTTCAGTTGAGTGCGCAGCACTACAGCAGTGCAGCCCTTAAGACAATGCACACACACACGCACACACACGCACACACACACACACACACATACAGCGACAAACGGCAGAGCACACAAATTAATTTAAGCTGTAAAACAATTTAAAGTTTGCGTCTGAGCGGGTTACTGAGTAGCTGCTGAATGAGTAGCTGAGCAAGTGATTGACTGAGTGACTGACTAGCTGAGTAGCTGCTGGCTTGACTGCCTGTTAACAATAAGTGCGGAAATTGAAGAAGACGTTGACAGTGTGCAGGAGCACCCAGCCTGCCTGCCTGCCTGCCTGCTTGCCGTTCCATTATGCTGCAATTAGATGCAGTGCGATACTGAGGGCCTGCCCAAACACGGGCGGAACTAGTGTACGGCAGGAAGTGCAGCAGCAGGAGCAGCAGGAGTTGCAGCTGCCAGCAGACGTTGCTTGTTAAATAAAATCAATATGAAGCATACGCTCAGTTGGACGCTGGCGCAGCATGTGCAGAACGTGATAGAGTTGTTGTTGTTGTTGTTGCTGTTGTTGTTGCTTTCAATTTTCAGGTGTTTTTTTTATTTTCATTACCTTTCTGGTGTTTGTCGCCTTAATTGGCTGCAGCCACACGTATAGAAAAATGCCACAAAAAAAAAAAAATAATAACAAATGTCAACAAATTGTGACAAGAAATCAAAATTTGTAACGAGCGAGCAGAGTGACAGCTGCAAGACCAAGACGCCAGGCAATAAAGGTGGGCATGAGAGAGGGCGAGAGAGAGGGAGAGGGAGAGAAACCCAGCGACCAGTTTTGTGGTGAATTTCTAACGAGATTTGATTTGAATTTAAAACAGACGCACGAAATAGCTTAACTACGGCCACACGCGGCCAACAGTTGACAGATGGCTGGAAGAGGAAGCAGAGAGAGAGAGAGAGAGAGAGAGAGAGAGGTGCGAGTATATCCAGCTACTAGGCTTGGTGGCTCGTTGTGTTTGTCTAGCTGGCGGCGAGGCATAAATTACGCAAATAAATTGACAATAATGCGGACTAACCAAACGGATCTGTGCTTCAAGCCGTGAGCTACAGCAACAGCAACAACAAGAGCAAGGCCAGGCCAGGCCAGACCTGGCACCAGCTTCCCTCTTTTGGCCAGGCCAAAAGGTAACGAGATTATCTGTGTCAAGACAATTATTTCCGCCGCATCAGCAGCGGCTTGTCCTTGTCTGGCAGCAGTCGTGCGTGCTGTTAGCTGCCCCGAAATGCTCAATCCTCCCATTCAGAATTCCCAATTCGCATTCGCATTCGCATTCGTATTCGTATAGCTATTGCCCCATTTGGTGTAGCCAACGAATGTTGAATGAATGAATGATTGCTTGATGTCTCGCTGATGGCATTCATTTACATGATTGCCGCATTGCGTTTTACTGCTGCGCCACGTAATTGCGCTTGAGGACCCGCACTCACACTCACTCTCGCACTCACACTCGCACTCGCATTGTATTCAAATCATTTTCATCTGGGCTGCTCAAGGCGCAGGGCCAAATTAATTAAGACTTAAAGGCGTGTCAGCTGTCACACACGCACTCACCCACACACATATACAGTTGATTAGCCTTTGGCTAGATTTGAAAGCTTGTGCTTACTCATCCAGCTGATCTCCCCCTAAAAACTCTCATCATCTATCTTCACAGCTCACGGTCCTGCAACTACAACAACATTGCGCATTATCATTCACAACTCATCCGATTGCCATTGTCTCGCATGCCACCCCGCCGGAGTGGAGCGCATCCCTACCACGAATCGTTCCACTGGCCCAAGGGCATGCTTATGCAGGTGCAAAAGGGGCGAGCAGCACGCTTTATTGTCCCTCGGCGGCGCACAGGTGAGTGGTGCAACTGCTGGCTCTAAATATACATCAAGCGAGGGAACGAGGAAGCGAGGAAGCTCTAGCTAGCTCTAGCTGCCTGCCAAAAGCGTTGAGAAAGTGACTTTTAATGGGTTTAAATCAAGTCAAAGTTGTTGAAAGTTGACTTGATTTGCGCGGATAGCGTATTACAGCCATCGCCGCATTTTATGATGCTGCGACCGTAAAAAAGTTTAAGCTACCCGAGATCAGCTCTCAAGTACTAGCTGAAGCAGGAACCGTAGCTGTAGCTGAAGCTGTAGCCGTTGTCATCGCTGGGCCACTTGATGGCCCAGCTCGTTAGGTAATTTGGCTTTGATTGGGGTTTTGGGTGCATTTCGTGCTGCATTTGTTTCAATGACGCACAACTTGTAGCTTGTCGCAAAGTTTTCATCCTCTTGCTGCTGCTGCTGCTGCTGACGTGCACCAGGCGAAAAAGCGACCAACTGCAGCTCGGCCCTGACAGGTGCTTGGATTTATGTGCTTCACAGAGTCGAAGCACATTGCACAGTTGCAGCAATTGAGCGTAAATCCTAGATCGTTAACTTGGAATAGAGCAATTGGAATTTGTCGTAGACTTCGAAGAGCTGAAAGTCTACGAAAATTGTTTTCAATTTAAGAGCCAAGAGAAGCATAAGGTTTTTATTTGACTTAAGTAAGAGAGAATCAGCTCTCAGCTCTCGTATTTACATCTCATTTTATCAACTTAAACAGTTCCTGAATTAAAATGATTAATTATTGAACCCATATGGCAATATTTAGTCAGAAACAACTTTATATTTCATATATATATTTTTCTAGATTTTTTCTCAATTTTTTTCTTCAACTTTTAAGCGTTTGTCGCATCTCTGCAACATTCACACTTCATTTAAGTACAAAATGCTCAATACTTTTTCTCCGAGTGCGCGTTGACCGCGCGTTGTCAGCAACTTTGTATGCGGCTTAAAAAGTCAACAAATGACTAAAAAAAGACACAGAAAAAAAACACATATACCAGCACGCATGTGTGTATGTGTGTGTGCCACGCCCAGCAAGCAGTTGAAAACGCTGGCTTTAAACGGCAATTATCCTTTTTGGCAGCATAAAAAGTGTCAGTCTGGCTCGTATTTTATTATTCGATTTGGGTTTTAGCAGCTTTATCCCTTTTAAATGTCACGTACACGCACAGCATGCCAAGTGGTGTCTATGTATATGTATGTATATATGTTATATAGATGTCTGCTACTCACAGATATGACCAGCAGCAAAGCTAAGATTTTTATTACTTTATTTTATGCTCGTGCTGTGCTCCAGTTGGCCCCGGGAACCTTAAGCCAAGGCAATGAGACTCTAATGCGCGTAAAACTAATACAAATGCGTTTCTTATCCGCTCCCGCCTGGCCTCACCCATCCACCCACGCCCCTCTTCACCATGCACGGCCACCATTTCAAATTGGTTGTACTTTGCTACAAGTGACGGCTTATGCGGCAATATACATAAGTAATATTGTCCTTGTCCTTGTCCTTGTGCTAGCCACCACACATTCTCCCTCTTTCTCTCTATCCCTCTCCTTCTCTCTCTGTTTGTGCCTTGAGCTGTTGCCCTGCGGTCGATATGCTCATATGTTGGCCATAGCTTAACTAAATAACCGTTTGATATCATTGCTAGCATTTTACGCCCTTATCACATTCACGTTCACACTTCAGTATCCATCAACACAGCCCAGCCCAGCCCCGTTCTGAATATAGTTTAATGAGATACTTGCCATTATGTGAAATGAAATAATGATATTCACAAAGGGAGATAAAGCTCGAGCGAAATTGTGAATTGAGGGTAGGCGTATTTAAATGCTGAATGGCATAGAATGAGCATATTCGATATATAGTATGTAGGATGTCTGCCCAACAATAAGCAAAACTTGATTGAATTTCTATAAGATGTGGTATATAATACAATATTGATTAGTGAGAATGCTAAGATGTATGGGTAGAGTAGACATGGAAGATGGGACATCTATTTTTTGTCATTTTATCAATGCATAAGAAAAATGCGTACATTGATTGAAATGACAGTTCTGCGTAGGGTTGGGGTATTTGATAGTCTATCACTCCCAACTAAAGCACTCGACTATGGGATAAGGTGTCTAATATGAGGATATAATATGATTATAACTAAATGGAAATGGAAATGCAAATGGGAGCAGAATGATTTGCCGGGTATTTCCAAGTCAGGCACTCCTGATTAAAGTACTCAACTACTATGAAATATGATATATAATATGATAAATTTAAATAATTAAAGAAACAAATATATATATATATATAAAGAACTTTTAGTTTATCACAAAAACAGAATATTTTTCAGGGTATTTACTAGTCACATACTCCCAAAATCTTATATTCTATACAAGTTTGTCTCTATTCAATATTTTGATATAGCAACAAATGAAATTACTCCTCAAGAATTTAATTCCTTATGCTAATCTAAATTATTTCCAATCAAATATTTTCTCTTTTATTCATTTTGCTTTTTAATTCCATGCATTTCATGTAAATCAAATTTTTGCATCTGCCTGCACAGCTTCAATTTCAATTACATTTCACTTTGATTTGCAGCATTTTGCACATTTTTTAATTAAAAAGCCGCCATTACGCATGCCTTCAATATTCATAATTTACTTAAACTAAAATTCGATTTACAATAAAAATCCTTTATCAGCTATATTTCTGCGGCAATTTGTTATGCAATTGCTCTTCCTCTTTTTTCCTTGCCATCTGCTCGACGTCTCTCCTCTCCCTTTTGGCTTAAATGCCATGTATAAATTTTAAATGTTTTGCGTTTGACACAGAGTTCAGGCAATTTTTTTTTTTGTTTTTGTTCATAATCGAAACTTTGTCGTTGATTGCAGTGCGTATAATAAACCGTTATGTCATCTGCATAGCGATCGCATATAGTTAAATAAATATATGTATATGTATATATATATTTATATTTATTATTTATTCATAACAATCTGGCGAAATTTCGCATGCAAGTTAATTGCAGAGCTTTTCATAAAGAGTTCATTTCAATATCAACTGCAGCCGGCAAATGCGCCAACAAATTTGATGTCGCTCAATCAATTTTGATTGCAGTGTCAGATGCAGCAAAAAAAAAAAGAAGGAAATTGAGAACTTGAGTGCACCCAAATATGAGAATACCCTGTATCCATGTAGACATTCGAATATTGAGCTTGGAACGGGAAGATCTTCAACTGGAATACGCCTAAAATATTATTTTTAAAGCATATTTAAAAGACATATTTAGCTAAAATTGAAAATATTGTTGATCTCTTATTTATGATAGGTCAAACGATTTTTTGTTAAGTTCTGTTGCATGTTGCAAGCTCTACTAATTGATTGGGATTAAGCACTTAATAATATATAAAAAAAAAATAATAATACAAATTAGTAATAATAAATAAGCCAAAAAAAATAGGGTTCTTCTATTTAATTATTATAAATTAACTGTGGGAAATAAGTAAAAATATAAATTCGGAAAAATATTGATATATCGATATATCGATATTTTAGATTTGCATACAAAATATCATATTGATACTTTTCCGAAATACAAAATATCATCGATACGATATTTTAAAAAATACTCGACAGCCATACAAAATATATATAAATAAAAGAGTAATGAAAATAAAAATATTTACTATACAAAATTGATAAGAAATAAAATCTATAGAAATAAAATAAATATTATCAAATATGTAGTTGGGTTTTTCAGTTTCGCTAAGAGCTTTGCAAGTCTCTAGAAATATTTCTTTTTCCACTTCAAACGACATTGCCGTAGTTTAAGGACTCTAACGACTCCCCTGTTGATATTGGTGCATTATGCATACATATAAAATATATATATATATATACAAATTGTGTTTACGTTGCGTTGCATGCATTTGTACAGCTGCACTATGCCCCTATGTTCCAGCAATTTGCATGCGAAAAAAGTTCGCATGTGACATATGATTTTTGTTGTCGTGTGTCGAAAAACTGCATTAAAAAATAATAAAAAAAAAGTGTGAGTGTGTGAGTGTGTTGATATATGGTTATTCGTTTGTTTGTGAGTTGCCATTTAATTGGTCCAAATGATTGCCAAATGAATGGCTTGTAATATTGGCAACATATTTGCCAAGCAAATTGCAAGCGAACAAGTGCCAGGCTGAACGAAGGACCCCATAGCCCATAGCCCATAGCAATAGCAATGGCAATGAGTGCAGCAACAATAAATTGCTCATTGATTGGCTGCCATTTCGCCAGCAAACTCTCTCTATAAAAATAAATATTTATATATATATATATATATACATAAATATATATTTTTTATGTATACTTTTATAGGTATTCCAGGCAGGTCAATAAGTAGTCATACGTAAACTACGCTCAAGTTTTGTGCCCTTCCATTACGTTAATTCCGAGCTAGGCGGACAAAGTTACATTTTCGTCCCGAGTCAATAAAAAGCCACTCAAACGTCTGCGATTAGGGCCTACACATAAATTGATTTTATGCAAAACTTTTCTATCATCGAGCCCAAACAAACCAGCCAACCAAGCCAGCCGTCGGCCAGCCAGCCAATCGAGCCGTGCGTTGGCACAAAGTTGAGATTAGTCGCATTGACAGGCCCAACAATGGCAACAAAATTTGTTTTAATTAATTGTCATTGTTGTCCCGGGCTGAGCGAAAAATTGTCAAGGAATGCAAATCATATCAAAGTTTGCAGATCATCTTAAAAGCGCGCAAGTCACGACCCCAAAAACTTTCCACTTAGGCAGCAAAGCGGAATGAAAAACAGAATATAGAGCAGCAGCAGGGGCAGCAGGGGCAGCAGGAGCAGCAGCATCAACAAAGTTTCATTGAAAATCCGTAAAACCGTTAAGCTAGCCGGTGGGTGTGGCATCGTTAGGTTTTGCAACATATGACAAGAAATGACTCGAACGCTTTATAAACAGCTTAACATGCCATTGCCAGCCACGCGAGCAGCAAAAACAGCAGCCAGCCAGCAGGAGCAGGCTTAACTGCTATGCTGGCCACACTCTGTCCTGCTCGACTCACACACATAAAGCGCTTACGCTGTGGCAGATTGATTTGTGGTCGAGTTCATGCCAAATTTAACTTTAATAGTTTTTACTGGATTTACTTTTAATTAATTTTTGCGACAAGCCACCGAGCAAGCAGTTGGTTCATTTGTAACCGACTGTGGCAGTGGCACTGGCACTAGCAATGGCAATGCCACTTGCCACTCGCCACTCGCTGTGGCACTGCCGGCGTTTATCGTGGCGCGTAAAGCGCAATTAATTTCTTGTCTGCTTCTAGCAGGAGTAGCAGCAGCAGGAGCAGCAGCAGGAGCAGCAGCAGTAGCTAGCCACGCCTGATACCCAGCCGCCATTAATTATGAGATAAAGCACTAAAATGTATCAAGTTGTTGCGCAACTGTTTTGCGACAAAGTTGCTGCCACAATTTACTGCGAAATGCCGACACACATACATATACATATACACATACATACATATATATATATATAGATTTTGTTTTGTTTCCTTATCATTTATTATTTCTGACTGTAGCTATCATTAAATTAGCATGCCCAGCTGCTCAAGCCGTTCGCTTAATATGCTTCTCAACATTGTTTGCTTGCAGAAAATCAACTTGGTGGAGCCAACGCACACATACATACATACATACAGACATACATACATTGTGGTAAGTAGTTGGTGGCAGCTGCATAATGTTGCACAATCTAATTAAATGCGGCAATGCGAAATGCCGTGCAACAGCAGCGGCAGACAAAATCAAAATGTCGTTAACATGCAGCCCCTTGCGTGCGTGTGTGTGTGAGAGAGAGAGGGAGAAAGAGAGAGAGAGAGAGGGAGAGGGAGGGACAGAGGCTCTATACACAATCAAATAGACATTGGTGCCCCTCAATCGATGCAGCATTGAATTGCAGATTCTCTGCCTAAACTTTGGCTATTTGAAATGCGCTGCACAGCATGCCAAAGCGTCTAGAGTTTTAAGCCGTCAACAACAACAACAACAACAACAGCAACACAAACAACATGAACAACAACTGCTAAATCCGTAAGTCAGGCACAAAAGTATTCAAAAAGAAGTGCAGCTGAAAAAGTTCACATTTCAAGATGCCATTTTCTTGACTTTTGCAACTTGGCTTTCAGTTTGCACGGCCGTTGCCGCAAATGTGTGCAACACCGCAGCCACCAGCAGCAGCAGCAGCACCACCACCACCACAGTGGTGCGTCTGTATGTGTGCGTGTGTGTGTGGGCGTGGCTGTGCAAATGAATACCCTGCTGGCGCACAAGCAGCTTCTCGCATTTTTTCGCGAGTCTTAAGATGTCTGCCAAAAAAATACAAAAATAAGAAGAAGCAGATGAAAGCATTTAAACATAAGTACGTGCATAATCTTTAAAAATGAGAAAGACTGAAAAGCAGCTTTTGGTTGTATTTTTTTTTTTTTTTAAGTAATTATCTCTTATATGACAGCAATGAAGCGACGTGAGATTGTCTGGCGAAAAAAACTTTATTGAAAACTTCAGAGCTATGACAACAAGCAGCTTTTAAAGCTTGACTATAAAAGAAGTTTATTAACCGCCTAGTGTTTATTTATTTTGATGAACAAAATGCAAATAGCTTTAATGCATAGCTTTTATGAAACTATGAATATTTGAAATGTTTCCATTATCAGCAGTTTATTGAGTAGCTTGAGCATGAGAGCAAAGCTCGTTAAAAACTTAAACTACTCATTTAAGAGCTTTGAAAGCACATTATATGTAGCTTTAACTTTCTATAACTTTACTCAACTTCTCACATGACAGCTTAGATGCCAAAAGTCAACAATAAAAGAAATATTTTCAAAACTCTAAAAGTTCTCTGCAAGCACATGACAGCTTCACATTAATCACAGCTGAAGCTTTTCAGGCGAAGCAATAGGCTTTACTTCACAAAGTTTTTGAAGGACGTCATATTCCATATAAGTTTAGACTTCGCTGTTGCAACCATTTGAATTGAGCTGCTGGGTATCTTGCAGTCTGTCACAACTTGCCAGACTGATTTTCTGCCAGCTTGGCGCCAGCTGCAAAGACAACAACGCCGCCGAGCTGACTGGCAACGGCCGGAGTTAAACAACTTACTTAGGCAATGTGCTGCTGACGGGTCAGACAGACAGACAGACAGACAGACAGAGAGAGACAGAGAGAGAGAGAGAGAGAGAGAGAGAATGAGAGAGCGGGTTAGAGTCTCTCGACTGGCAGTCAGGAAATTGTTGCATTTGGGCTTTTGTATGTTGTGCAAAAGTCAGCAGAAATCTACTTGACTTGACTTTTGCTTGCCACAAGAAAAAAAACACCCAGCAAAAAAATAAGCAGTGCAAAAAAAGCAACAAAAATTGAGGCCAAAATGTAACGAGACGTTAGACGTTCCACAACAACAACAGCAAGAGCAACAGCAACCTAGACGTAGAGGAACTACCATTCCGCCGCTATGGGCACCAGCACGTATTTGTTTTAATAAAAGTTTTGCGCAAAAACTTAATGAAATGTTGCCAGCCTGTAAGAGCAACGAAAAAGGAAGCTGGGCATGTAGACATGCACTGGATGTGTTATGCCCTGCTGCTGTGTCCTGCTCCTGCTACTGCTGCTGCTCCTGCTGCTGTTCCTTTGCATATTTAGCCACAGCTCGAGACAAGCCAAAAGTTATGTTGCTTATGCACAAGTTGTTTTATATAACGCTTGAGCTGGCTAAAAGAATGTCTTTCAATTAAAATAATTCTCTGTGTGAATGTGTGTGTGTGTGTGTGTGTTCTCTTGTTATACAGATATTAGTGCTCATTTGTAGCGTGTTTAACAGATTTAATGCAACACTAATGAATAGATCCAATTGCCACTTGGCCAGCTTCAGTTTTTGGTTTTGGACTCTGGCATTGGCTTTGGCTTTGGTTTTGGCTTTGGCTTTGGCTTTGGCAATTTGTGGCCAGCAACCAGAGGCAGCCTGTTAATTGGAAAGTTTCTATGCAATTATAAAACTTTTTTCATTATTTTGTGGCATTTTTCAGTTGCTGATGCTGCTGCTGCTGCTGCTGCTGCTGCATCCGTTGATATTTTGTATCTCTGTGCTGGCAATTTTTGGGCAAAGGCAAATGTTTCTCGCCACAGGTAGCAGTGGCTCGAGCTAAGAGACAACTGTAACCGAGACGGACCCAACTCGTGTGTGACCAAAGTTAAAATGGAAATGAGAATGGAAATGGAAATGCATAGCTAGAAATAACACCAGAAGCAGGAGTAGCAGGACGAGGAGCAGCAGCAGAAAATGACAATGTCAGAGACAGAAATAACTTTAGGAGCGGAGCGAGGTGTGGCGGGTGGAGCAAAAACACACACACACACATGTCATATGAGTGTTTTTGTTGTGCTTGCTGGCAACGCAAAATTAATTTCATTTTGTGCAGTGCAACAAAAGGCAAGTGACAATTGCAAACGGCAAAAGCGTTTAACATGAATTTCATTAAATGCGTCGACCAATTGCCAGCAGCAACAATTAAAGCAGCAGCAGCAGCAGTAGCAGCCGGACTAGCAGGAGTAGCAGCAGCAGCAGTAGCAGTAGCAGCAGGAGTAGCAGCAGCAGTAGCAGCAGTAGCAGCAGCAGCAGCAGCAGCAACAAAAGTAGCCGGAGCAGCAGCAGCTGCTGGAGTAGCAGGAGTAGCAGCAGTAGCAACATCAGCAGGAGTAGCAGCAGCAATAGAAGCAGCAGCAGCCGCAGCAGGAGTAGCAGCAGGAGTAGTAACAGTAACAGCAGCAACATTTAAAGAGAGATATTCGTTCACTCCCACTCGTCCACTTGCCCACTCTCCCTCCCTTTCTTCCCCTCTTTCTCTTCATCTCAGTCACTTGCTCTCTGCTGTTGTCTCTGGGCGAACGAAAAGCCAAATGAATAGCTAAGAGGTCCCACTTGGCCATTTAGGTGCACAATTGATGTGGTTTGATTTTGTTATGGTCATGGCAACTACATAAACACAAATGCCAAGCATCGACGTCAACGCTGTTCCTGCTCCTGCTGCTGCTGCTGCTGGCACAATAACAACACTAAAAGCAATTCCCCAGTCGGCTGCTACAGGCTCAGCGCCAGCCCCAATGAAACGAATGAATAAATGAAGGCGGGACACTAACACACACACACACACAAACACTCTGAGGCGCAGCTGTGGCAGCATGTGCACATAATAGCTGCTAAGCAACTGTCCGCTGTCTGGCTGTTCTGCCAGGCGTGTGTCTTTCTGTCTTTCTGTCTGTCTATCTGTCTGTCTGTCTGGCTTTTTGAACGTTTGAGTGCTTTGCCAATACCTGTCCCCAGTTGGCGGACAATTGTGTTTGGCATGTGCCTTGATTTAAATGATACTGAAATTGATTTGATTTAAGCGCAAATTATAATATTCCTGCCCTGGTTGCTCCATTCAGCGGAACTTGTTTGGCCTGTCCGGCCGGACACTTGTGACAAGTGCTCAAGTGCCACAGAAGAACGAGCGCAACTTTCAAATGCCAACGGAAGTCCAACGTAGCTCCAAGCCCAAGCAAATACATATATATACATACATATACATATATGCGTGTGTGTGTGTGTTTGTATATGGAATGAAAGAAAATTGAGATCAATTTCGAACGGAAGCCTTTTTATTTGATAGCCTTCGCTGGCAGCTCGTGCCAGTTTCTGTATTTATTTGCACTTTGGCAAATATAATAAATAACTTTTTTTTCTCTCCCCTTCTCCCATCCCCATCCCCATTCGCTCAGCTACTTTTCGTATTTGGACAGCGCTTTAAACTTTGCCTCAACTGCCAATTCGAGGGCAGTTCAAAATCAATAGAGAGAGAAAAAGTGTTGCCTACTTATTGGGGCTGCCTGTAGAGCAGGAGCAGGAGCAGGAGTAGGAGCAGGATGAAACGTAGCTAAACCACAATCAATTCAATTTGCGGCAAATGTCATGTCACAGCCACAATCTCATATGTCTGTAATTATAATTTATAAACATTTAATGCCGCCTTTGTGCCGAATCAATCGAATACACACACATGCAATACATATACACATACACGTTTTTATGTGTAACTTGTCAGGGCTCATCTATTGATAGATAATCTTTTTTGTGCTTCGGCCATGGCATGCCATTAATTATATGAAGCGTCAGATTCACACACACACACAGACACGACACACATAGCTCAATCTTAGCCCCAACCACACACACACACACACGCGCACGCTGTGGGTGCCTCGGACATTTTTTTTGACACCGCATTTTCATTAAATGGATTTCAATTATATAACGCAGGGAGCCGGCTACAAATATATTACATTAAAATTTATGAAAGCGGTTAAAACGACGGCAGCTCGTACAGTAGCTACACGCTACACACAATACATGCATAAATATGAAAAAATGTTGTGGGGAGAACAAGAACTGAACTGAATTCATTAAAAGTAAAAATTCAGCAAGAGAGGAAAATCACTTGGCAAACAGGCCAAAAGCAGCAACAGCAGCAGCAGCAACAGCGCAAAACCCTTTGATATTTAATGCCATCACTGCTGGCAGAAACACTCCCCCCCACTCCCACACCCCTGCTTAACCTATCGTTGGCCCCTGTCGCAGTTTATTTGGCAACTTAATCGCCCAACTGGCCGCCATTTCATTGAAATTTTTTGGCTGTTCACGACGCGACGCGACGTTTTATTAAATTTCATCACAGCAGCTGCTTTCATTGTGGTGCGCGCGAGCGGTGGCTGAGACGGGAGGCGGACAGCGGGCGGCGGGCGTTTTGTTTTTTATACTTTGCCCTATTTTAATGCTGCCAGGGGCGATAATAATAATGCCAGAAATACGTCAAATATTAAGCGACCTTTGGCTTAAGCAGCGAATAGGCAACAAAATGACTTTAAGCAAATCCTTGCTTAGAAATAAATGAAATATATGTATATATATTTTTATATAACACATTCAGTAACACAAGTTTCTATTGTTATACTTGAGGTAAATTTTTAATTCTATAGGATTATAATTAGCGCAAGTTTAAGCGGTTTTTAAGCATCATTTTTCATTCTTTCATTTTTTGCTTTTGTTTTTTGTTTTGCCAGCTATAAAATGTTTATTTAACATTTAAAAAGTATTCGCCAGCGGGCACGTTTATGGGCCGTTAAAAAAGGTCAACGCCGGCGCCGAGCTGTGTAAACAGACCAAGCGAAGTGCCCCCAAGTTTATTTAAAACAAGTAAGAGTAAGAGTGTGTTGTTCTCGATGGGGAGTAGGCGACTGGCGTACACGCTGAACCGGATGAGAGCCTATGTAAATTGGAAGTCTTCAGCATGCTAAGTTCTCCTTACCAGGAATATATATATATATGTGTGTGTGTGTAAACATGCTGCTATTGCTTGCTGCATGAATTGCTAGATAAACATGATACCCGCTCTTAACCATGCTCAATGTGGTCAGGGTATAGAAACTCATTTTAAGCAGGCGACGTGACCCTTGGGTCTAAGCCCACATCGAGCCCGGAAATGCGAGACGCAGAGCGCAGCCGGAACAACTCAACAATGCTCAATTAAATTAATGAACATTTTGAGAGACGCTCAAATAAAAATGGCATAATTAATGGATGCGACTTTAGTATGTGTATATGTATGTATGTATATATAGATATATATACGTCTATAGTTCACGCTGCACGTTGCGCGTTGCATGCAAAGCAATTTGCGTGACAAAACTTTGCAACTAGCTGGTGTAAATTGGCCCAGCCACGCCCACGCCTGGCGCTATGCTGACTGTTTAACTGAAAATTATTTTAATTTTTCACACAAGCGAAAAGCGGAAATTCCAATTAAAACGCATCAGCGAACTGGAAATCGTCGAAAACCAGCCAACGTCTATCTATCTGGCCGTCTCGCTGGCCCATTGTCCCGTTAGCCTCCCGCTGTCCATCAGAGGGAGGCTGACAGGATTGGCAACAGAATCATAAAGCGAGGCACTGAAAACGCATCCGCATCAGAAAAGAGCCGATAGCCATAGAGATAACGATGCCTCAACTATATGGGTGTATATAGAGACAGAGAGAGAGAGAGGGAGGGAGTACGAGAGAGAGAGACAGAGTCAAAGTGAAAGAGAGATATATACATTTTGTGACTGATTTTTCATTTATTTGTGCAAATTAAAAATTAAAAAAAAAAAAAAAAAAAAAAATTAAAAGCCGAAAGAGATACGAAATGTCGGCACAGAGAACGTAAAATAAATAAACTGTGAAATCAACTGAGCCCCACTGGGGGCCCGCCCACCCAAAGGAAAATGAAATGTACAATAATGTGCATATGTAAATAACGTTGTCAATGTAATTGGATACGATGCACACACACACACACAGACGCACACGCACATATATAGTGGGTGCACCATAGCGAGTATTTACCGTAAACATAAACGTCTGGCACTTGGGGAATGGGCGGCCGAGTGACTCAGCTCCAGCATATTTCCGATCAATTCGATAGCCAGTAGGAAAATGACATTACAATTTCTTATTATGCAGCTGTCATATGCGATTTCATTTGCATGTGGAGCAAACGCACAGATTTCAATTATATGCCATTTAAATTGAATTATTGGAATACGTTATCAAAAGACCGTGCTGACCTTATCTTTCGATATATGCACATACATATAGATTCATATAAATGCCACTCACGCATCGCATGCGTAATTAATAAACCAGACCAGAGAGAGTTTTGATTTCAAACTAATAAGACTGAAGGCAGCAAAGAAACAAAAATCAAGTGGAGAGAGCTCGACTAGAGATAGTCGGGGAATGGAATACCCTTTAATATAAAGCAGAGATATTGATTGATATAAAAGTATATATATAGAGAAAGAGTTGTAATATAAGTAAATTAGGTAAAACAATTTGATTTTTCAATATATAGAATATAAAGCAGAGATATTGATTGACATAAAAACATATATGTATATAGAGAAAGAGCTGTAGTATAAGTAAATTGAGTAATTAAATCTTAAAAGAAATTTGATTTTTCAATATGTAAATATCAGATATTTATAAACAAATTTCATTTATCTATTAGAAGTTTAAGTTTAAGATTTTCAAGAACGACATTCAAATCACTTAAATAGTTTATATAATAATAAAATACTAATTCACAAATCAATTTGATTTCAGCATTTTCTAGTTCATCAAATCTGAAATTTGCAATTGTTATCATGCATAAATATCTGGCACGAAATCAAATTTCAACCTTCAGTCCGTATATCGAGTTAATTTCTGTCTATTCTGCCTCGAATGGCTGATGACTGGCAACAGTTGCAGCATCTTTTTGATTCGCCCTAATCTAATTATGAGTGCTGTGCACGTGCCACATGGGGCAAGGCAGTCGTGCAGCACAACAAAACTAAGCAAGCACTGGAATAATAACTGCAATTATGATATATGTATATGTATATGTATATGTGATTGTGATTGTGAATGTGATCCAAGTGCAATCGAGTGAAGCTCAATGGCTAGCGAAATTTATATTTTGCTGATTTAAGCAAAGACAAATGTAATTCAATTACAGCCAGCTGCAGCACGCAGAGATAGCCAGGGCTTAGAGCTGGGTGTTAACTGTCTGTCTGTGCAGAGGGACTGCCCCTATTCAATCCGATTGCACACAGCGAAACGTGTTTTCAATTGCCAATTATTTGTTGTCTTTGCAGTGAGTGAAGCTCGCAGCAGATACGAAAAACAATAACTGCAATAATAATACAATTTCAAGCGAATAAACAAACAAATTTTATTTTTCCAACGAAAATTTTATTTTTCCAACGAAACGAACAAAAATATAAATAAATAAATAAATAAAATAGAAGAAAAATTTGATTAAAATGTTGAATCATATGGCAATCAGAGCAGCTTTGATAAACCAATATCAATTGCAAATTTATGTAGATTTTCTCTGATGAAATTTATATAAAATGAAAGGCAAAAAAACTTTTGATTTACGCTTAAAATAACAAAGTTGCCTTCATCTGTCTGTTATTTATCAGTTTATAATAATATTCTGTATTCCATGGAGGCTTTTCAGGGACGAGGGTAGAGAGGTAATGCAGATATATATATATATAGATATTAGTATACTCTATAGTAATTTTAATGTGAAATGCAGAGAGAGAGAGAGAGAGAGATAGAAAGCGAGAAGGAGAGAGAGAGAAAGTGAGAGGGAGAGAGAAAGCGAGAGGGAGAGAAAGATAGAAAGACATAGAGAGAAAGAGAGAGAGAAAGAGAGAGAAAGAGAGAGAAATAGATCGAAAGAAAGAGAGAAGATCGTGTAGATTATTGGAGAATATTTATAGACCATCAACCATATACATATATACACGATTTTATATATTTTTCCCATTATTTATAACATATATTTATATATACCGTATCAAAAAATATATCATATATAAAAATATCATATTATATAACACATATAACACAATATCATACAATTATCCTCATAATCATACCAATTTTCTATAAAATTTCCTACTATCTAAAATATTCCCACTCTATTTTATGCCCCCTAACCTCTATATCTATCATAGTGCTTCACGCTTCCACGCCCTATAAGCCTGCTCTTAGAGCATTTCATTTTTGCCTTTACCAACATAGATTTTCTCTTGTTTCACTGCCTCTCTCTCCCTCTCGTTCTCCACCTCTTTCAATTTTCCTCTCGTTTTTTCCTTTTCCTAAAATAAACATTGATTTTTGTGCCTCTCAAAATGTTTAATCAGTTTTGTGTTGTGCTGCCATAAAAAACTAATCTACAATGGCCTCAAAATAAAAGCCATAAATTTGAGCCGAAAACCGAAAATCGAAAAATGCGAACTGAATCGTTTGCTGCATAAAAAATGGCTACAAACATGAATCCCTTGGCCCGCCTGTCCGGCTGCATTTGATGGCCGGCGGATATGCTAGAGATTTGTATGCAAAGAGCGGAAAATTTAGAATGGGCTGAAATCAAAAAAACAAAGAAAACCTAGGGCAGTTAGCAAAGGCAGGTGAAGCAGGTGGGCGTAAACTGTGCAGCCGTGCTCTGTTTAGTAATTGCTTTAGTAGAGTGAGAGAGGGGGAGAGAGAGAGACAGAGATAAACTGCAAACTGCAATCAGAATGAAAAACCAAATGCAGGCGAATACACTACAAAAAATTAATGATTGTTTGTTTTCCAATTGGCAAGTATTATGATTTAGTGAGTTGTTGTTGCTAGAGTTGTTGTTGTTATTGTTGCTTTAACCGCTTGTCACACGTGTTAGCATTGATTCTATTTGCCAATGGCATTATATTTGATTTCTAATTAAAACACATTGTGCAGCTGGCAAATGCAATATGATTATTTTTTTTTTATTTAGCTGCTTTTTTTTTATTGCAGCACTTGCATTTAATTAAATGCAAATAACAAATGTGCAAAAATCACATAAATTCTAGTGCAAGGTGCGAGGCACCAATTTATATTAAATAAATGAATGTCCAGGCAGTTATACAACTGTTTGCCAGTTGTGACTGTGTGTGTGTGTGTGTGAGTGGGGCTATGGGTGGAGGTGGTGCAGGTTCGCGGCCATCGTGACCATTATTTATGAGCGTAATCATTCATATGATATTTTGCGGTGGCGCTTGCATTTATCAAAAAATGTTTTATAACACTTGCTTAACAAAGCTTTTGGCAGTTTCATGTGTGTGTGTGCGTGTGTGTGTGTGTGAAGCCCTTGAAATGTAAAAGTTGCATTAAAAATGGAGTAAAATAAGCTTTTAATATTTTTGAGTCTTCAAGTATAATCGTTATATGAATAATTTACTAATATTTGGCGAATTCTTGAAGAACTTGATATATTTTTAATTCAAACTACCAATAAAATATAAAAAAAAATTTGCTTTAATGCTTGAGATTCCTGGAAGGTTTTTATAATCATATATAAAATGCTAAAGTCTAAAATTCTATACGAATTGTGATAACAGAAGCAAAAGCAATTAAAGAGCCGTACAGCTCTACACTTAGCTCCAAGGCCAAGGCCTGATTTCAGCACATTTTCCCATTAAATTTGCTGTGATTAATGTTGTTTTTTTTTTTTTTTTGCATTCATTTTTATGATCGTTTTGACAGCTGTTTAAGCTGTCAGCTTTTAAATGCGTTTCAAGGGGGCGTGTGAACGCCCCTCGTTGCCCGAAAATGAAAGAAAAGCCCCAAACATCAACAGCAAACTCATTAAAATCATAAAATGCATTTATGACAGTCCTGTTTACGCACAGGCAATAAGCATATATGGATGCGTGTGTGTGTGCGTATGTGTGTGTGTATTGTGTGCTTGGGCGTTGCTTAAAAGTGTCAAAATCCAAGCCAAAGGCGCAGACAAAGTTGGCAGGCAGTGCGCTCCAGTTGCTGCGCGTATCCTTGCTGCATCCTCACAGCCAGGCAGCCAGGCGTGTCCTGCGGCCGCTGCTATCGTGTTGTTACACAATTATGCATGCAACAGCTCAAGTTTTGTTGCTGCCTGCTGTTGTTGTTGTTGTTGTTGTTGTTGTTGTAATTATACGAGCTGCCAGCAACAGTAGCCTGACTATGGCACAACACGATTAATCTTGTGCCTATGTGCAAAAGTTTTAGACATTGGCAAGCAGATTCCAATATATATAGATGTGTGTGTGTGTGTGTCTGTGTGGTATACATATACTCGTATTTATTCTGAGACTGGCACTTCAATCACGCTCATTCGTTATGCATTTGACAAATTGAAAATGCGCACAAAGTAAGTGCGAAGCAACCACCAAAAGAAGCAGCAGCAGGAGCAGCAGCAGCAGCAGGAGTACGAAAAGGACGTGCTGTTTGCTTGCCAAACAAGCGCCATCAGCGCATCCTTAAACACATAATTTCCAGTTGCCAATTCCTTGGTACAGTCACTCCGTCCGTGTCTCAGCACTATCTACCGTTGCCCTCTCCCCCCTCTCCTACTCTGCCTCTGTGGTCTGCAGCGTCTTTTCATCGTCTTCTCACTTATTATTGCTTACACATTTTGCTGGCTGACCACGTTCTCAGCGCGCAGCGAGCGCTGGCTACACCATTTATCATGCACTCGACAATTTTTCACTGCATAACTCAGGGCGCCACGTACGTACGGCCAGAGGGGCGGGGCGGGCACACACAGCAGCCTTGGCTTGGCTGCATCTTCCTCTTCTCCTCTAGTTTATTAAAGCATAGAATCGAACTGGACTTTATCCGCAATCAGTGGCGCCTGGACAGTGTCACACACACACAGACAAACACAAACACACACACACTTGGCCACTGTTTCGATAGCTTTTGATTAATGCAAGCACGAACAAGAGAGAGAGAGAAAGGGGGAGAGAGAGGGAGATAGATAGAGCGAGTTCACCAGATAGTACTTGCAATTTCGATTGCTAGTTTGAACCTCTAACTGACCCTAGCAGCGCATAGTTGACTTTCATTTAGCCGAGGCAACGAAGCAGCGCAGCAACGAGGCAACGAGGCAATGGCTAGAACGAACTGATGCCATCTGACGTTGACTCGCAAATCAAACGGAATCGAGACGTGCGGGTCCCGCATTTCCATTCAAGTTCCAATTTTCAATGGCATTTTCCATTGCGATTTCCATTCCGATTACCATTTCGCATTCATTCTTCATCATTTGCTTAGCATGTCACTCAGCACATTTGGCATGCGCTCGTCTATTTAGCTGATTGTCTGCCAGGCAGGCAGCCAGGCAGGCAGTTGCTCCTGCTCGCAGCCAGCATCGCATGTCAAAGAAGGTCCTTTAGCTGTTGCTG
The DNA here is from genome assembly GCF_054131105.1 of Drosophila navojoa. Classification (NCBI taxonomy): domain Eukaryota; kingdom Metazoa; phylum Arthropoda; class Insecta; order Diptera; family Drosophilidae; genus Drosophila; species Drosophila navojoa. Next base: position 6,608,475 of record NC_142892.1, on the reverse strand, counting down.
TCGTGTGTACGTGTGTGTACGTGTGTGTGTGTGTGTGTGCTCAGCATTTTTGTTGACATATTCATTGGCAAATGCAATAATGTTAGATTTAAATGCCTGACAGCGCTTAGTGCGTCTACGTTGCCTCGATGCGACACGGCCGACCGTCCGTCCGCCAGTCACGGAAATTGAAAACTCTCGCCACGCTTCCCTTAAACTTAGTAGTTCGATTTCGGCTCTCCCTTTACTCCCCTCTCTGTGGCTCTCTCTCTCTGTCGATTTTTCAACGTCGTGAGTTGACAAAAGTTGTGTAAATTATTTTGCCAGCGCACTGGCAGCGCGTCGCCTTCAGCTTTTGACACACTTTGATGTCAGTTGCATGCAACCGAACTAATTTCCAAGCAGCCAATGCAAGCAGCAGCAAGCCCCAGTCGCTCCGACTCGCCTCTCAATTGATGAATGACAGGCGGCAGGAACTAGTCGAGTAATGCGGGCAAAGCGCTTCAAAATGCCTTCAGCTTAGTGGCGTTCGAGTGGTGCTGTAACAGCAGGAGTAGCATCATCATCATCATCGCCATCGTCATCTTCATCCTGTTTGTTACGAGTATTACTATTATTATTATTTTCAGTTTAATGAAAAGTGCAATTTGTGCCACGCCCCGCCACGCCCTTGCGCTGCTCAGCTTAGCTCGACTGCTTAAGCCTCGCTTCACTTCAATTCAAAAGCAAATGTGCAACTCCCTCTTCTCTCTCTCTCTCTCTCTCTCTCTCTCTCTCTTTCGCTGTGCAAAGACGCAGACAGCTAAGGCGAGCGCCCAGCTGCTCTGCTCACTGCAGCCACTTTACAATCTTATCGATTTTTGTTTGGCTTTTAGTGACCCGCCTCCAGTCGTTGGCTTTGCCTTTGCCTTTGACTTGGCTCTCCGTCTTCTTCTCCTTCTCCTGCTCCTTCGCTTTGCTTATTTTTTATTTTCTTCATCGCCCAGCTTTATGCATTTGGTGGCAGCCACTTTGATGACATTATTGAGTGGCCGCCCGAGCTCAACCCCAAAGCCCCGAGACCAGCCCCAGCCCCTACCCGAGCTCCAGCTCCTTGCTCTGGCCTTATCCGTGTGCTGCATAATGGTATTACGCTTTTAGCTGGTCTCGCTTTCTTGCCCAGCTCGCCCTCTGCCCCTCTCTCTCCCTCTCTCTCTCTCTCTCTTTCAACTCCATCAATTTCAAACTGCTTTTTACAACAAATTAAATCAATCGATCAAGCCGCCACGCTGACCGAACAAAAACTGTGTCAATCAATTAGTTTTGGCCCGCACACACACACACACACACACGAACACACACACAGTCATGAATGGTCCCACTCACACTCAGCGCAATAATTTTAATGAAATACAAATATAAATGAAGCAACGGCCAAACAATGACAGCTCCAATGGCGCTCATCAATCGCCTGAAACTTTTATCAAATCAGCCGGTCGAAATTATTTCCGGCACTCGCCTGATTAGCTGCTGCCCCCACTCCTCCCCGCTCATCAGCATTTTCCGCACATTTTCCGGGACATTTTTGCGGCTGGCCACGTGCACGCCATCTCAAGTAGTGCCTGCCAGATCTATTGAAAATGCAAAATAAATAAGCCCGAGTAACTCGAAATGAACAACGAGCAGTTACCCTCGGGCAGCTGCATATAGCTGAGCTATGCTTGCCCGTCGTGCATACCCGCTCGCTGCCAGGACGCGAGCAGCCGCAAAAAAAAGAAGAAAAAACGAGAAACCGTCTAAAACGAATGACAAATTTTAATGTCAATAGCCAAAGACGTGCGCTGGGCGTGGCCATGGAAAACTAGATGGAAGAGGCTGCCAGGCTCAGGCTGAGGTCCTTTAGTATCTCTGCGCCGACTTTCATGTTCATTTTAATTTGTCTGAATGTCGTTGCAGGACGCACAAACGATTTGTTTTGGCTGGCAGCGTCTATTGGTTTTTTCGGCAGCTCTCACTCACTGCGCGCATGTGTGTGTGTGCCTGTGTGTGTGTGTGTGTGTGTGTGGAGGGTTTATTTGTATTAATGAAATAGACATTTTGGGGTCATGCTAAAGTGATTTTTCAACGTCCTGTCCGGGACAGCAGCAGCCGCCAGTCGAACCACCACGCCCTTCGCCTTCGCTATCTTATGTCTCACGTTTCATGTTCCTTATCTGCACCATTTGCCATTTCGTCTATTTTGTTGCTTTACTTTTTGTTTGTCGCCGTGTTTATTTTGGCTTTGTCTTGGCTTTTGTCGCTTGTTTTCTGTTTTTCCTACTTTTTCTATTTTTCCTATTTTTTTTTTCTTTTTTTGCCAAACGAATCCTTTCCGTGCCGCAACAATGGCCAACTTTTTGTAGTGGATGCTGCCGCTGCAGCTTTCGTGGCCTTTCAGCGACACTCGCAGCAAAGTGAAACTAATGGCAGTTAGTTTTGTTAAGTCGATAAAACTGTCAGTGATATGGCAGATTGTGTGGCAGCTGGCGGCTCCTTTTTGCTGCAAGCAACTGCCACGACGCTCCAGCGCCACTCCCTATCGCGTGGGCGATATTGGGATTTGCAGGAGGCGTTCCACATTCCACTACTTTTATTTGTGAGTTGGGTTAAAAAAGTTAAATGAAGTTGCCACAGGCATTAAATTTCCGCCATTATCAGACAAGTCAGCCCAGGAGAGCCTCCGGCCAACCCGCCCAGCACAGCCAGCTGGAATGCAAATGAAGCTGCCTGCAAGAGTGTTGCATTTGTCGTTGCATGCCACCAGGGCGGCATGGGCGTGGCTGCTGGGCATACTTGGGCCAAAAGTGAGTGACATTTTATGTACATTTTCTTGGCTGCAGTCGTGTTTTATGCACATTCGTGCATTTTTGATAGGCCAGAGCGAAAGAGTGTGTGTGTGTATGTGTGGGTGTGTAGGTGTGTAGGTGTGTGTGCTAATGGGCGCCAGAAATAATGTTGACTTATTTCGCTGCACTTTTTCTCTACAAATGACTTGCCATCTCTTCATCAACATCAGCAACGGCAGCAGCAGGAGCAGGAACAGCAGCAGGAGCAGGAGCTTTCAGCTTATTACTTTGTGTGCAGCACACACACACACACACACACACACGGCGTTTAGCTGAAGCGCATTCATTGTGTACATTGTACAATGGCCCGACTAGTCCATATTTCAGCAAGGTAGCTGAATTAATTATCACATATCACAGCTGGCTCACGTATCCTAAATCAAAGCATTTAACGCCCCTAATCCGCTTAATGCAAAGGGTTCTCTACTCCACAAACACAGAGAGAGAATGGGAGAGTGAAAGAGAGGAGGAGAGCACAACAGCTTGTTTGGGTTAGCTGTGCAAGTGCACTTGGTGAGGCGACGCTGTGAAGAGGCAGAGGGCTGAAGGGCTGAGTGTGCAGCGTATTTAGCAAATTAAAATGAAAATCCTTGGCCCAGGCGACCGCAGCACAAAAAAAAAGAAAGAAATAAACACCTAACGTCACAAAAAGTGAAACAGGCAGAGTGAGAGGGAGGGAGAGAGAGAGAGGGAGCAAATGGGCATGGGCATCAGCGACAGAGATGAGGGACAGCTCGCTTTAAGTCCCCGACGCGGATAACGAACAAGTGGAACGTGGAACGTGGCTTGGGCAGGTCGCTGTGATTGGCAGCAGCCATCAAGCAAGTTAATTGCCCACAATTTAGAGAAGAGAACGCTGTGAAGTGGACACCACCCAGAGCCACACACACACACACACATAGACTCCACTTCCGTTGCGCTAGCAAAGCTCATCAATCGAATTGAAGTCGGTCGCTCCATAGTGTCCCCTTGACGCTGCCAGTCGCCAGCTAAATCTCGACCATTTGTGACGCTATTAGGCAGGAGACGGGTCAGTCCGGACCCTGCTCTCCCTCTCTCTCACTCTCTCTATTTGTATATGGCCATGTTGGAGGCCATTATCGTGTATGGTGCGTTATTAACTTTTGCTGCCTGTCAACATTGAAAATTATATGCTAGCCAACCGCAAAACGAACCCCACACACACACACACACATAACCATTGTATGTGTGTGTGTGTGTGCTATTTTTCATGCTTTGCTTGCCTCTCGCATTCATTACGTGAGTTGCGTTGGCGACGAGCACAAGGATTCACATCCTTATGCCCAACCACTTGCCATTAGCGCAGCAGGAGAAGCACATTTAATTTTGTTGTTGCTGCCGCTGCTGCTCCTGCTGCTGCTCTCTTCTCTAAGCCTCCTGCTTTTGTGGCATATAAATCAAGTATTTTTTACAAATTGTTGTCATCATGTTGACATTTGCGACATCTTTATCGGCATCGAAATTCGGTCCAGGCCCATGCAAAGTAGACCCTGGCACTCTTGTTAATGTAATTGCTGTGCGAACGAGTGAGGTGATATACAGAAAGAGAGCGACGCGACGACAGCGAGCTTAAGTTCGATTCCCAATTGGAAAAGATCAACTATAACTAGAGCTAAGTGGATGCGCATCAAATCCATTGCAAAAGAAATGCCAGCAAAGTGAACTAAACTCTGATTGCCGGTCAGCAAATCCCTCGACGCAATCGCTAACTTTTACAAGGAACTCAAGACTTCCGGGCGGCGTTAGTGACTGTGACGGTGCTCTTAGCTCTTCCTGATGCCAGGCGCAAATTAAAAAGAAACCAGGAAAAGCCAGAACAAGAGAAAACAATAACAAGAACAGCATGAAAGACAAAAAAAAAAAAAAAGAGAAAGGAAACGGGGCGAGCTGTAAATTTGCTGTACATTTTATTTTTATTTATGTATTTGCATTTGCCATAAAACTCAACACAACATCATCAGCGACGGCGCTGAGTAGAAGAAACAACATCATGAACGTCGACGTTGCCCAAATGACTTCCGTTTCCGTTTAAGATGCAGCCACGCACACACACAAATATATGTATGTATGTGGACGGGGCATCAGCATGCAGTACGCGTCATTTGTTTGGCTGGCTTGTTGTTGCCCATTACCATCTGCGTCTACACATTTGCTGTCCATTTTGACAACGAAAAATTGCATCAAGTATAATGTAAATCGTGTCATTTGTCAAGGCCAGCTGCTTCCCAGCTGCCAACAGCAGCAACAGCAACAACAACAACAGCGAAAACAGCAGCAGCAAAAAATAATAAAAACAAGCACAGCCTAATGACAATCGGCATGTCTTGACAATCATACGAAAGTGTGTGTCATGCACTGAGAGAAAAATGTGAAGGTGCTGATGAGAGGCTCTAGATGCAGTAGAAGACTTTTAAGACTAACTGTATGCAGAGTTCAACAGGGCATTAGCAAGATCTTGTATTGCTTTTCTATAAATATGGTTTGCTCTGAGTCAAATTGGAATGAAATAAATATAAATAAAATTTAAATCAAATATACTATAAATACTAATAAAAAATTCTTATCAAGTTGGAATAATGTTGCTCAATAAAAATGTATATAATAATTTGCTTAATAACATATTTGTTTTTCAAACTCTTGCAATATTTTCTTTGCTTAAAATCTAACTAAAAATTTATTAAATAATATATAAATTATTTAAATGTAAATTTCTTAAGTAAACTACATTTTCTCCATTAGCAAATTCACCTCTCGTTGCGTTCAGTGTATTAGCATCGCTAGAGATAAATGCCTAAGCACATTGCTCATAAGCCCAGGCACTCGAGTTGATTTAATGAGTCTTTTCGCAAAAGTAATTTGAAAATTTTCGGGGCACTTCGTCTGTGACTAAGTCGGAGCCGGGCGCGTGAATAATTCAATAAACTAACTTTCATGAAGATTAATTAAATATTTCTGTCTAATTTGACGCAATTTATGCAATGCGTCGGCCAGGAGCCGCCGCACAGAAAAATGAACAAACTTTGAGCGTTAGCTATCTGCAACTCCTAAGTGTCTGTGTGTGTGTGTGTGTGTGTGTGTGCTGCTAAAACTTTTATTAATTACAAAAGATACACATAAATATTAGTAGCGCAGCAGTTGGGTAGTCAAAGTAGCTGCCGCCGCACTCGTTTATTTGCGAGAAAGCCACTCGACGAGTTACTAACTTAGTTTCTTATGTTTCCTGCTTGCTTTTCCAGTGTCCGGATAAAGTTGACGAGCTCTGGAGACCACAAACAACAAACAGTAAATGGAGTAGCAGGAGACGGGAGCTGCAGCTGGGTATTAATGCCAGCGGAGCTACGATATTCGCTATATACATATGTATGTATATATATGTATATATGTATATGCTCTACGGTTTACGGCTTACGCTCTAAGGTAAGTGGGGCGGTGTGGGCAGGAGTGACGGGAAATAATGCAAGTTAATGCGCTTGTGTACACGGACATAATGTATAATTAATTTGGCTCGACATGCACATTTGCCAGCGGCCACCTGTTGAGCGCCGGCTCTCACCTGCCACCGTGCCACGCCCCCAGTTCAGCCAGCCAACCAACCCATTGAGAAGTGGCATAACGAGCACTCAGGCAACGGCTTAAAAGTGCTTACAAATTGCTACATGGCAATGTCTGTGTTACAGTCGAGAGATGTGCATGTGCATGTGTGTGAGTGTATGAGTATGTGTGTGTGTGTGTATGCTGCTGGGCTGCTGCTTTCATCAACACTTCCGCTGCAGCAGCAGCAGCAGCAGCAGTTGAAAAAGAGCTGCAAACTGAAACTGCAATTGAAGCGCTTTCCACTGCAGACAGCAGACCCACCTGGACACAAAGCACAAAAAACAGGTTCAGGTGCACTAATTGGCCATGCTCAACGGCCAGATGCCCTGTAATTAGCTGCAAGCTATCATTTGAAATGATTTGTATATAGAGTATATGTGGAGTATATGAAAAATATTGCGTACATATATTTTAGTGTTTACAGTTTATATCGATATTTATCGGTTCAATGTAAATTTAATGCGTAGAGATTTATTTAAAATATATATTATACTAAAATGTTATATTTAAAGCCCCTAGATTCTGTTTCCTGAATCGAAAGAAATATATATTAAAAGTTTATACTAAAAATCCTTGAACTATTATTTATTATAAAATAAATATACTAAAAATTAAAAAATACTAATATACTAAAAATATATATATATCATTTAAATGGAAATTTTGTTGAGCTGGAATTATTATAACAATAATTTTTAATAATAATTTATAAAATAGATATAACTACAGTAGAAAACAGCTATAACGACTCCGCTTATAACGTCCCAAACAAACTTATTTATATAAGTTATATGACTTCTTCTTCTACTGTTTATTATACTTCTCAATTTTCGGTCTTTGTGCAGCTTCAAGTATGAACTTCGACTCGATTCAATGTCTATATCACTTATATGCTCTATGCTTCCATCCTCTGCTCTCTGGTCTGTTACATGCATTTGCATTCGACTATGAATACCCCTTTTAGTCAGTTTCAATGGGCTCAGAAACGAAGCAAGTAGAAGAGCAAGGCTTTTTAATGAGTCAAGTGGCCAACACGTACTCGCTAGCCGTATCCGAGCGCGTGTGTGTATGTGTCGACGTGTGTAATGACGCGCATTCGGTACGCTTTTATGCCAGCGTATTCGTACGAAATAAACCGTTTGCTTTTGAAGTTCGTTTCTGGGCGTCATGCCAACGTTTTTTCAGTTGCCAGTTTGCATTTGCTTTTATAATTGCATGCCGCTCTTAATGAGCCAAGCGCCATGCAATTTGTACAGCACCCACACACACACACACACACACACAGTGAAAGAGTAAGAGAAACACTGAGAGAATGAGTGAGTGAACGACTCACTATGGCGCAAATCAGCCTTTCAAACAACTTTTGCCGCCACTTGAAGTTGAAGTTGAGGTTGGGCTTGGGGTTGGGGCTTTTGAGGTTGGTTAGTTTAGCCCCGTTTGCTGAAACAGCTGCCAAAAAGCGTTGCTGGAAAAAGTTAAGCTATGGCCAAATGGATTTGCTCGTAAGCGAAAATAAAACCACGCAACGAAACGAAATGAGTAAATTGCGGTTTCAAGTTCTCGCAACTGTACAACGCCGCACACAGTCGTGCCTTGTGCCACATCCGCAGCAGCACCACACAACCCCGCCCTCCCCATAGCTACGACTGTTGCCCAGGCAATGCGTTACTCTTTACCAATTTTTTGCAATTTGCCCCCGAAAACCACTTTGGTTGTTAAAATTTTTAACACATGCTGCATACTTTTAGGGGTAAAGCGGTTGCTGCTGCTGCTGTTGCTGTTGGTGCTGTTGCTGTTGCCGTTTCTGCTTGGATACGCGGCTTAAACATTTGATTGACTTTTGTGCACGGACACAATAACAGCGCGCGAAAATCATTTTTGCTTTTAATGCCAGTGCCAACAAAAATGGCTGCCACACACAGACAGACACACATAGGCAGCAGCAATTTTGCAATTGCTTTAAAGCGCTTTGTATAAAATATTGCGCATACGCCCCGCTGTGCACACACGCACACACACATGTAGAGAACCCTCGACACAAAACGTATAAATGTATAATTGAAAACAAATTTTACTGCATGTAATTGAGAGTGTTTGGTTGTGTGTGTGCGTGTGTGTGTGTGCGGGGGCCTGTCTTGATATCGATAACAAACGCCACAAATTGAATTTAAATCATATTACACATACACATACGACTACAGCCAAGGCGCATACAAACAAGGCATTTGGCCTGCTTGTTTGTCGTTGCTTGACTAAGGGCAGGGACTGAGGGGGGGGGACTGGCGCTTGGTAGCTGCTCTAGCCTTGCCTTGCCTCGTTTGTTCGCTGTGCCATGTTCGCTTGTTTTATTTATGGAGCCAGTAACAGCAACGACAAACAACAACAACAACAATCATAATAACAACAGCCCCAGACGGCAAAGCAGTAGCAGCAACAACAACAACAACAACAACAACAACAAATTGAGCAACGCCTTCGCTTTTGCTCTATATGGCCAAAAGGGCTGGGTCACATGCATTTGCCAATGGAGCTAGCTACGAATTATAGAAGAGATTTTGAAATATGCTCAGACAAGTGCATTTTAAAATTTTAATTTAATTAAAAATTAAATTTTATAAAATTTTCAAATTAATTGCTGCACAATCCATCGATAGTCCGATAGAAATAAATATACATATGATTAATTTAATGAAGTTAAGTCCGAGTCTTTATTTTTTTTTTTTTTTAATTTGAAAAGAGTTAATATAATATAATATTTTAATATAGACTTTTAAATAAATTTATTTTTAATTTTTAGAAATTTTATCAGCATTTTTTTGCTTTGTTTTGTCATTTAATTTAATCTAAATTCATTTGCTGTGAAAAATCAATATTAAATATGGATTAAAAAGAGTTAAATTAGTTTTGTAAATAGTAACTACTATATATTTTCACAACAGTTTCTTTCTAGCTAACAAATAAATAGCTAAAATTTCGCAATTTAGTTTCTGCTTTTCTTTCCAACTAAATTCAAATTTTTCCACTACAAAAGAACTTCTTGGCAATCACTCAATGCTAATACTTGGTCAATTTTTCATCTCCGTGTTCTGTGAATTCGTTTCCTCGAGCAGAGCATTCAACTAGTCTTCATGGGAATCGAGTGCCATTCGCCGTTGCTTGAGTTGAGTTGAGTTGCCTTGTTTTGAGATTTCCGTTTTATGCATTCACTGCACACGTTTGCCAGAGACAAGCGAGCCAATCTGTTGGCAGGCTGGCTGGCTGGCTGGCTGGCTGGCCGTGCGCCTCCTGCCATAGCAGCGTGGCGTGGCTTCGCCTGCCACCCAGCTCTTAATTGTCTGTGCCGTGCTCTGTGGCATGCAATAAATTTATGCATTGCATTTGAATTTCGGTACTATTTGGAGGCAATGCAATCCATTGCACTTGCCCAGGTCAGAGGCCTATCGGTAGCTGCTACCGGCTCTCAGGCTATTAAAGTCATAAATAAATGTTTGATTAGCAGTCAAAATATGCTTTGTGCCATATGAAAATATTTTGAAAGTTTCATTCAATATTTGATTTAAAGTTAGAAATAAATAAATTTTGCAATTGAGTGCTCTCCCTACAACTTGCTTTAAGCGCATTAAACTATAAATACCGACTAATTAACAAAGATTTAAGAATGCCTTTAACAAATAAAAAAAAAAATATATATATATATATATATATACACGTAAAAGCATTTTATTAACAATGCGTTGAAATTGGCTTTGGGCTTGAGAAATTAATATGAAAAATGTTCGGTGAAAGCAAATAAAAATGTTTTCATACGTTATCTGGTATCAATATATTTTTTCGCAGAAAAATCATATCATAAATCTTCTTTTATTAAAAGCTGCAGCTGCAGGGCAGTCAACAAAATCTTGATAAGAGCCAGACGCATTCACTGAAAGCCTAACGATATTTTCCTGCTCTCTTAGCTTTGTTGTTCAATTTAAAGCATTTTAAAGTCCGCAATTTATGCAGCTATTCATATTCATTTAAATGCTACACCTAGAAAATAAATATTAGGCTCGAATTGCCACCTTTGCATAATTTAAATATTAGAGTAGAGGGGAATTTGGTTTCTGTTGAGCATTGTGTAACGCAGAGCAGTTGAAGGCATAGAGAAAGGAAACGATATGGAAGATGAGAAAGTAAACAGAAAAATGAAAATACGAGAAAGAATATATGGCAATGAACTAGAACAAGCAGAGGAATAGAATAAAGGATAAGAGTATGACACTGAAGAATAGATGGAAAAGGGAGCGCAAAATCTGAGGCAGAGAGGCAAGACATGGCAACAGAACCAAGAGAATAGAATAAACGAATATATTTTAGGAAGAGAAGAAGAGGTGAAGAACACACTTTAGAGATGGGATAACAAGAAGACTAAAGATAAACGAAAGGAGAAGAGAGCGCTGGGGTAGGCAAACCAGACAAACACACGAACGTGCTGTGCATGCAATAAAGCAGCTTTTTTGTGGGATTTCTTGCTCTGATAGCAGCAACTAACGTCACACAATATGCTACAACAACAACAACAATAACAACAACTATTGGACTGAGTCAATACCAAGGACCAATGCACAATACAGTTTACACTTGTACACCATGTCGCCCTCAAGGATTTAAAGACAACAACAATAACAACAACAACAACAACAACAGCAAGTGCAAATAGCAACAAATGTAAATTGTATAAAATTTGCAGTTTTGAGCCGCAAAGGCAAGGCTTTAAGCAGAAATCCAAGTGAAACTCTCCTATTCTTCCATTACAGGGTATGCCAGGGCAGGTGTTTACCACAGTTTGCCTTCAGCTTTGTTTGTAACGTGAAAATAATCCAGGCGCACAAAATCAAAGTATTAGCGAAAAGTTGAGCTGCTCGCACTTCCTGCCCGAACAACCGCACAGCCAGTCCAACTTTTCATCAGTGTGTGTGTGTGTGCCTGTGTGTGTGTGTGTGTGTGTATTCCTTTTATTCATGCCCAACTATTTGCACTAAAGTTGGCTGTGCCTAGCAGGGTTGTTTCTGGGGGAGTTCGAATTGTATTTTTATGAGCAACCGGGGAGAGAAAATATCGACTGTGGGCGGCATGAATTAAGTTACGCCACTTAATGATGTTGCTTAGCAAATTGAAGCAACTAAACGCAAACATAATTGAAACAATTTTCTCATTATAATGATGATGATGATGAAGGCAAAACCAAAGGCAAAGGCGAAGGTAAAGGCAAAGGCAAGGGCGAAGGCAACGGCAACGGCAACGACAAAGGCAAAGGCAAAGGCAAAGGCAAAGGCCATAAACGTAACCAGGTAGTAGCTACAGCAGTTGGGCGTTCAGCAGGTGCGCCTGACGCAAATTGTTTGGCTTTGTCTGAGACCCTGACAAGGCAGCGGGTAAACAATGCCGGCTGTTGCCACGCCCATGCCCTTGTCAAGCAAATATGCGTCGCTCTCTCTCTCCCTCTCTCTTTCACTCGCTCTCTGTGTGAATAAGATGAAGTGCTCGGGCCACGGGCCACGGGCCGCACCGGCGGAAGTCAGCGCAAAAGTTAAGCGCGCGCGCGTTTCTTTGCGAATATTGCAAATAAAATGCACGAAATGAAAAAGTCAGAGAGCGAAGCTTAGCAAATTCTATCTGCAGCCCACTGAGTTGAGATGGGCGTGGCCCCACAGACTGTTCACAGGAAGCGCACTCAGGCTGGCTGGCTGGCTGGCGGGTTACGTAGGCGGCGCGGAAGTTGTAACAAGTTAATGGCAGTTTTCAACAAGCAGCCGACAACTGTCAGCCTCTCAAGTGCGCCAGGTGCAGCAGCAGCAGCAGCGGCAGCAGCGGCAGCAGCAGCGCCAACAAAAACAACTTCATTTTGCTACCGCCTAAAGTGTATTGAAGTTGACACTCAAGTAGCTGGCCAAGTAGCTGTTAACGTGGCCTAATAAAGTTGCTCTCTCAGATTAAATTTACCAAGCAGCGACACTACACGCGGCGTATGCGTGATATCTATGGGAAACCCAACGGCTGCTGCTGCCTTTTCTTTTTTCTTTGAACAGGAGGCGGAGGAGGAGAGCGGCGCCACGCCTTTTGTCTTGGCAAACAGACAACAGCAGCGATAATGTCAAGAACAACAAAGGCTTCTTTTGTACATCCATCTCTATATATTCGGCTATATATATATATTGTTATTGTATTTATGCTGTGGGCTCCCATTAGCAGCTCAATTTACACAGTAAAGTCGACACTTTGGCCAGCCTTTTGCGTGGCAATACACAATATTTGCCATTTGTTTTTGGCTTATAGCAGAACTCACACTCACGCACTCGCCCTCTCTTTGGCTCCCTCTCCTTCGCTCCCTCTAGCATATATATCCGTTGCTAAAAGCTGACCGAATTCAAGTGGTTCGCCTAATGGACCAACAACTGCAATTCGATATGCTCCCAGCTGAATTCGAGAGGTGGTGGAGCACTACAACCCGCTCCACATTGACTTTCCTTGGACACGCTTCATACATTTGTGCGAGCGAAAGGAAAACAAAACGCAAAAGGCAAAACAAACCACACAAGCAAAGCAAAATGTAACCCGAATCAAAATTGCTTTCGACGATGTCTGATTATCCGATATATATCGCCGGATATGGCGCGCAAATGAGAAACAAGTTTGCGTTTTGCAAATTAATAACAACAGCCTGAGTACAGTCAATATCCTTTGTAGTTATTGCTGCCAGCTCCAGGGAGAGAGATGCCCAGACATGCGTGTGTGTGCTTGTGTGTGTGTGCCTGTGTGTGTGTGCCTTAGACTAATGCCAGCAGGTTGACGTACGTGCTGCGGCATTTTTATTAGGCTCGGGCCTTTTTTACGAGCAGCCGCCTTTCAATGTTGTTTCTGGAAAACGAGCAACTCGCTCTTTATGATCTGGCTACCTCCAGCTCCTTCTCTTCCTCCTCCTCCTCTCCGCCTTCTCCTGACAGTGTGAGCGTCGACTGCCGTCGCAAAGTTTGCTTTCATTGGCCATAAAAATAACAGCGCAAGTTACATTTTTAATACTCTTTAAGAGAAGCGAAAGGGGTGCACAGGTTTATGGACTTGAAACGAATGCAAATGCAAATGTATATATGTGTGTGTGTGTGTGTGTGTGTAACTCTGTCTGTTTAACATTGATAAAGAATTTAATTACAAGTTTTATAAATTGAATGCACATCCGATGGGAATTGCGTTTGTGTTTATTCTATGAAAATCAAAATACATATTAATGTATGTTAATGGAAATTTTGATAGCTTAGATAGGATACGTGCTTTTATACATGACTCTGCACTTGAAGTGTAACCCATATACAAGGCTATAAATTGGGTTAGAAAAATAAATAAAAAATACCTAATAACAAAATACTTACTATGAAAAAAATAAATATAAAAAATAAAAAACCTAAATTTTTTTGTTTCTATAAATAGATATTAAGTATTGTTTATAATTTTTTTTTTATTAATTTTTTATATTTATTTTTTTCATAGTAAGTATTTTGTTATTAGGTATTTTTTATTTATTTTTTATTCTTTATGGAAATATATTGTTATTAGGTATTTTTTATTGATTTTCTTTATAAATATTTTTTTATCTGAAGTAATTAATTATTAGGTATTTATATTTAATTTTTTTTATAATTATTTCTTATTATTTCTGAAGTCTTCTCTGATTTGTATCTATTTTTAAATAATTTAAATATTATTATTTTTTTAATAATGTTCTTTATATTTATTTCTTTATTTAAAGTTTAGTTGTAACATTTATAAATATTTCTCTGTCGATTTCAATTCCCATTGCTTTCGTTTTATTGATTAAATAAATCAATCTCTTTTCAACTCGAGCTCTCCCACACTCCCACACTCACACACACACATACACACCCACACACTCGCAAACGTAAAGCTTAAACTAATGCCCTGTCACATGTGATTTCTTTACCTAACCCATTTTAGAATCTAAAAAATAAATAAAAGGAAAAAAAACGCTGTCTTGCTGTTTCTTTCATTTGAAAATAAACATCGGCTCGCGTTCCAGTCACATTCTGCACATGCTGTCAGCGAGGATTACCTTTTGTTTTACTTAATTAGTCTGGAATTCAAACAGAACTTGCTCCATTCACACACACACACACACGCACGCACACGCACGCACGCACGTATTATTGTTATTAGTGTGTAGAGGCGTTTCATTGGCCGCTCCGTGACTGAAAAATGTCGCTCAATTAAAATGGAAACACTTAAAATTCAACACTTAATTCCGTGCGTAAAATTAATGCCGAGCACCTAATTAAATTATGTTAATTACTTTTGCAAGTCTATTAACAAACGGAGCCCACACAGAGAGCAAGTGTTGGCCTCGATATTCCCTTGACGAAAGTTTTGTTGTTGCTGTTGGGTTTTTGGTTTTGGCTTTGAATTCGGCTTGAAATGGCAAAACATCAAATAACTTTCAATCAATTCCAATTAACCAACGTCCATAAAAGTAGCTCCAAAACAGATCCACAAAATGCACATAAGAATGTCAGGACAATTTAATTTAAAATTTAATGGCAAAGCAGAACGAAGCCGAAGGATACAGCAATAGCACGAAACCGAAGTTTGATGTTCTTATCAAAAGGCAACCCTTGCTGCGGCCGAGTGTGCTGGCAGGAAGGGACTCGAAACGAGTCCAAGGAGCGCTGCTGAACAGCTAAGGATATATTGTAATAACAGTAGCCTGACACGCAACGGACAACGACACGGGCCATGGACACACGCACATCAACAGGCACAGCGAGAGATAGAGAGAGCGGGGTGAGGAGCATCATCAAGTCGTGCTTGGCTGGAATGCAGTTTTACTGTTACCAACAATGGGCAACGTTTCGCAGCCACAATAAAAGACACAAGACACAGGCCACAGGACAGACAACGCAAGCGAAATAAAAACCGCAGACACGCCAACGCCAACGCCGATGCCAACGCCAAGTCCTGCCAGGATACAAGTGTCCATTCAGAAGCACCCACACCAGCAACACCTCTCCCTTGTTGTGGCAAGGACATATGCGCTGGCAAGTTCATTTTGCACTTGCAGTGCAAAAATTTAATCAAGAAGTGCAGCGCGAGAGCCCAAAGCGAGAGAGATAGAGAGAGAGAGACAGAGAGCGAGGACTACCCTAACCACCATTGAAAGCCACCAAACCACGAAGCCACCAACCAGCCCACCCACTATCGCAATCAACCAAGCACCACCATCCGCCATCCGCCATCCGCCACACCCGCCACACTTGCCACACCCACCAAACCCCTAAAGTTGTCTTGGCCAGCCCCTTGCGTGTAATGCGAGATTCGTTCAACATTTACAATGATTTTGTGATTCTTCCGACACTTTATGGCCAGCCAAGCTGACAGCCAGCGCCGCGAGCTCCCGCCTGACCCCTGACGCCTGACCCGCGACCCTCAAGGATCTCCTACACTTCTGTACGCGCGGCTAAGTTGTGTTTTCTGTATTTTTTTTTTTCTCTATGCGATCCGAGCATAATGGAGTGAAAGACTTTAAGCAAGCAGCTGAATGGACATGGAGCCGGGACGAACCTCAATGCCGTATTAAGTTCCAGCATAAAGGGGTTTTTCTTTTGATTTTGCTTTCATTTTTCCTCTTCTTCTCAATTTTTGGGAAATGTTACAGCTGATGCCATGTGATATCATGGACTAACGAATCGAGCAGCTGGCCCGGTTTCCCAGCGGCTAAAAGCTTTCAAGTGTATACTATATACAAACATATATTTGGTTAATTCGATTTTTAGCTATGATTGTCCAAACGCAATTCTTGTTGATTTTTAAATACTCAAGGGTTGCATCTGGGCATCGCGGCTCGAAATGAGAATCCAACACAAAACCAAAATGTATTAATAAAAATAATAAACAACAAACAGAGAAAACATCGCCTCATCCCCGCCCTCTATATCCAATTAAGTATGCCAGCTAATTATAAATTATTTCAATTTAGCTTATTAAATTTTGCTAATTAACATTTATTGTGCAATTCTCAAGTTGATTTAAATGGAGAGAAGTGTATTAATTGAATGCCTGACAACTTGTTATACATTTTTAAATAGATGCTCATCAAAGCAGCAGCAGCAGCAGCAACATAATTTATGAATTTATAAGAGTGTGAGGGGGGCGGAAATGTATATAGAGGGAAGTGGATGATGCTTTCAAACTGTTTAATACTCTATTATCCAAGTATTTCTTAAGAAAGTCAAAGACTCACAATGAAATATATTCAATTAATATGCTGATGCTATAATTTTAAGAGTTTAGCTTAGCTAGTTTGCAAAAGTTAATTAATGAATGGAGTACTATCCATCAACTCGAATGTTAATTGAGATTGAAAACATGTTATTTATAATATTTAATATATATACCAAATCGAAACGTTCATTAGCTTAGTTAGTCTGCTACATTCGTTTCAACGGAAACATGATACCCGCTTTAAAAGTTTTGTCAAAGAGCATAACAATTCATTGCCTAGACAACAAACTTGTTTCAGCCAGCCTCGACTTTTTATACTTTAGTCCAAGTTTTATGAAAAATAAATTTATGAAATATAGATCCACACAGAAGAAAAAATGAAAAAAGAAGAAAAATGAATTTGCTGACAGAATTTAAAGAATGTGCGGAAAATAAATGTAAAATATTATATGTATATTATATTACATACATTAATTTGATTAGTTAAATAAAAGTAAATAAATAAAAAAGTAAATAAAATAATACTAATATATAATAAAATTAATATTTAATTAACGTAAATTTAATAATTAATTGTATACATATAATTTTATATATATACATTAATTTGATTAGTTAAATAAAAGTAAATAAATAAAAAAGTAAAAAAAATAATAGTAATAAATAATAAAATTAAATTAATTATATTTAATTAACGTAAATTTAATCATTCATTTAGCTTTAAGCACGAAATTATAAAATGTAGAATTTATTTTATGTGTACAAAATCAATGCCAAATATGTATATAAAATAAAAATTTTAAATAAAAACTATGTAAATTTAATATTTAAATATATAAATAAGTAAATAAGTAAGTAAACATAAAAGTAAAATAGTTGCAAATTAGCATATGAATTAAATAACATTGCTTGCCAGCACTGCAAATCGTTTCTCGACGTCTGCAAATTTTATTCACACTCTTCAAACAGACAAAGACTCAGAGAGCAACCGATTCTATAGGTACTTCGATGACTTCGTTCGGGATCGTCTAGCATATCAATTGCGTTCGTGAGTTGAGAGTGTGCATATGTATGCGAGTGTGAAGACCCTCTGCATTCGCTCTTCAGCTATTTGCTCACCTTTTGTCGTCATGGGAAACGAATCAATCGTATGTCTCCTTAAATAGTCTTTGTGAAAAAAAGCGTTATACGAATAGTTCGACTCAATGAGCTCAAAAGAAGAAAGCTCTTGCTCATATCGCAAGGGAATATGCTTTCTTTGAATGACTTTGAACAGAGCTCAAATCATAAATCTGTTGAGAGATTTATTTGCGAGCTAGGAGTAAACATTAGGATATTTTGATTACCTATCTAAATCAAAATATCCTACTAACTTATTAGTTTACAAATTTCCCACCACATGAACCAAATCAAATATCATAATATATAATAATAAATATTAAAGCATAATAATTAATAATATAACTGTATTTATCTAGCCATATATCGAACATAAAAAAACCACAAAGTACTCACATAACATTTTTTGTTCACGAAAAATCACTGAAAAATTCAATAAATAATTTCCAATTGCATTTCAAGCAATTTTCACTTTTCACTTGTGTTGAGAGCTGCAAAGAGAAAAAAAAAAAAAACAAAACGAAAGATAATAATGAATATTGTACTGAATAAGGAAGTCAGGTGCATAATTGAGTGCAAAGCAGGTGCTAATTAGCAAGTGGTAAGTAATATCTATTATAGAGCAAAAGTTCGCTTTGACTCGGGATTGGCTTTGGGCTATGGGGGTGGAGGCGGAGGCGGGGCAACTTCAATTCTGTTGTGTTATGCCCTGAGGGATTGCGCCGAGCTCTTGAAGTAACAAACTTTTAGTTTGGCTTTCGAAGAAGCGAATAACAAAAACAAATGTTTACAATATTTCACATGTATTTAGTTTAGCGTAACTTAAAGAATGGCCAAAGTTAAATGTATTATTCGATTATGCGAGTTTATGTAGAAAAAGAACAACAACAATAACAACAGCAGCAAATGGCAAACTTTTTGCATAGAAAAGCTATTTGGCAGCAAATATTTGCCTGAGCATATATATACATATGTATGTATATACGAATATGTATTTATTTGCCAACCACTTTTGCCAAATTATGACTGCCCCGCAAAGCCACCTTGCAGCGGCCTGTGTACGTGTGTGTGTGTGTGTGTGTGTGCGTGTATGTGTGTGTTTTTATTTTCTCACAAACTATGGCTGTAAGTTGCCATGACAGCCATGCCACATTATACAACAAGTGCTCGAAATAATAAAGTTAACAGCACTTTAATAGTTAGCTCGAAACGCCCCCCCCCAGGCCCGGTGGCAAGTGGCAGACGCCCACAAAAGATTGGACTTGGGATACGAATCGAAATGCTGGCAGAGAGAGAGAGAGAGAAAGAGAGAGAGACAAAGATAGAGAGAGAGGAACAGCAGAGACAGAGAAACAGGCAACGGCAACGGCAACATGTTGCCCGGCAACGGACATAAATGAGAGGGGCTTATCCTATCGAGCAGCAAAACTTGAGCAATAAAATTGCTTTTATACTTGGCTATACGAGTCTAATTCTCTCTCTCTCTCTCTCTCTCTCTCTCTCTCTCTCAAATATGCCTGGCATGCCCAACCAGCAACAGCGTCTACAGTCAGATAAATTTCTCCACTTTGATTTTGCGCTTAATAAAAGTCAAATTTAAATTCGGCTGACTACGCACTGCCTCTCACTCCGGTTCCCCTCGGCGGCAGCATGTGTGGAGCTGCTGCCGATGCTGCTCTAACAATGGTCGAAGCAGCAGGAGCAATTTTTATTGCCAGCCGATGACACGACTTCGTAGCTAGCAACACAGCTTTGGAATGTAATAAACTGGGTACGGACTTTTATGGCGTATACATAAAAGGAAATCAGAGAAGATGTAAGCAGCCAGCTACTCCAGCTACTCCAGCTACTCGAGCTATTCCGGCTGCCAAGTCAAAGAGTGGCCGCTGCACTCGAACAGGATTGGGGCGGGGCGTTCAAGTTAATGAGCCCTCTAGTGGGGCTGGTGGGGCGTATGCTTAACATCAGCAGCACCAACTGGCGCAAAAGGCAACCTCAAAGCGCTTATATAAATGCTGACGGGCTTGGATGGAGATGGGGATGGGCTAAATGGGGACGGAGCTGCGGGGTGCCGGATGCCCACCACGCCAAGAGCACCAAGCGGAAAGTTGTGCATAATTCAATTAACTAGAAACATGCAAATGAAAACTTTGCAGGCGACAAGGCCGCGGGCAGCAAAAGTGCAACCGAAATCCAAGGCGGGGCAGAGGGAGGAGGAGGAGGAGGACAAAGAGAGCTCAGTTCTGCTGTTGCTTTTAATGCTGCGTACAAATTGGACAACTCTCCAATGGAATTGCGTAAAAATATTTCTAATTATTTCAGAGGGCAGCGCAGAGCGCCTGGCAACGAGCTACTTGCTGCTCGCCCCGATGCCCGCTACTCGCCCGCTGCTCCTACTGTTGTTCGTCCGGCTGCTGCGCTGCGAGACTGCTTAGTCAACTATGCGTGTATATCAGAAATATGAAATGCAATAACGTAATGAGTAATTGCGCAAAAAGTAATAAAAGGACACGGCGCACAGTTACGCAAAAAGCAGCATGCAATCTGTTATGGATAACAAGGATACACGGCGCCGCCAGCAGCAATTATGGATGCGGTGGATGCGGATGCGGGCGAAACAAAAGTTGTCAACGACAGGCAAACTGGCAACCAGCTAACCAGCAACTGGCAACGGGCAACGGGCAACGGGCAACAAAGGCTAGCCTGGGGGTCAGCGCGGGCGTACGTGCAACGTGGTCACAACAGCAACAACAACAACAACAACAACAAACAACAAAAAGTAAAGTTGAAGCTCAGGTCACGAGTTGCTGCCGCGTGACTCTGGCTGAGCGCCGCTGCGCTCTGCCGCAGCTAGTTGGCTTGGACAAGTCGGGCCAGTGGACTCTGGGTTGAGTGGCTTCATCCGCCACCTCCTCCTCGTCCCATTGAAGAGGACATTTGGTGATGTGTGTGCGCCGCGTGCCTTGCTACCAAAAACGATATTAATTTCCCAAAGGTGCCGTTCACAGCCAGCGAAAATCACGCAGCATCAGCAGCAGCAACGGCAACAACAAAAACATTAAATAATAATAAAAATACGCACACACACACACACACACACACTGAGAGAGAAATTAAAAACTTTCAATAGCAACAATTTTCATTTAAAAATTCAACGCCAGGCACTGGGACAGCGACAATGCGGCCCCCAAAACGGTGGGCGGGCTTTGGGCGATGGGCGTGCACTGCTGTTGTTGCTGTTGCTGCTGTTGCTGATGGCCATTGAAGCGGCAAACAAAAGTGACAAACAGATTTATTAAAACTGTAAATCCGCATTGTTCGAGTAGTTTGTCTAACAGCAAACAACAAAAAGCAATAAAAACAATTTGAAACAATTTGTAGGCAACGGCCAGTTACCCTGCAATAGCATGTCAGCTACAAGCATGCACTTACCAATCAATTTAAATTGAATTGTGGTTTTTGGCACTTTGATCACTTAAAAAAAATAAAAACAAAAAAATTTCCCTCGTATTTATTTTATAAAGCCGCGCACTTGTGGCTGTAGCGCAGCCGACTTCATGCTGATCGCAACGCTGCCACATTATAATAAAAGTTGAGGTCGCCCTAATATTTATTTACATATACAATTGGAATTGTGGCAGCCTTAATTAGATTTGCGTTGCTCCAACAATAAATAAACATTTGATAAACATTTTTTAATATTATTAAATAAGACTTTAAGCAAGTTAACTATTTTTTTGCTTGCACACTTCTTGCAGGATCGCTGATTTGATCGCGTATTCAACTTGAAGTACACAACATTCTTATTGGGTTAACATAACTTCCAATTGGACTCTTATTGTGCGCTTCTTTGACGCTTATATAGCACAAAACCTCCATATTTACACAGCAACAAAAATATTTAAAAAATAATATTTTCACTATTTTTTTTAGTAAAAAATAATAAGGCGCAATTTGACTAACTAACTTTTCCCGCACAACTGACTCTTCTTCTTCATCCAACCACTTGTAGCGGTTGCGTTGCCAACTTCAAACTGATCGCAGCGTTGCCAGAGCTAGAAAAGCCAAGGTATTTTTAACTTCATTCGATGGCAGATTTAATTAATTTCATTGAATATTTATGCGACAATAAATGCATTGTGTTGGGGAAAATCAATAGCCCTTGGTGTGCATACGCTTCACGAGGTATGCTCCAAAAGTTGTTAGCCGCTTTAGGGGGCGTGTTGCAATTAAAACTATTTTGGCTAAAACAATATCGAAGCTGTTGCTATCGCTATCGTAGTTTTAGTTGTTGTTGGCCGTGCTGCTGCTGCATGTTGATGGCTGCCAACATTTCATTAGAGCGCCAACGGGGTTTTGTGCCCCGAGGTCAAACCACAGCATGCAACGGCAGCTGGGACTGGCGGACGGACAGGCAGATAGAGCGGCAGGGAAGACAAGGCAAAAGCTGATTACTTGCTGCATTGGCTGACAGGACATGGCAGGCGGGAGGCCAGGACTTGGACTTGGGCGCTGTTTCGCGCTTGATTCGCTGGCACGGCTGCCATTTGCCGTTTGTTGTTTATTTTGCGAGCGCTGTGAAATTGCAAAGCATGTCCTTTCGCCAGTAGGAGGGATACACTGACAAACACACACTTACACACAGAGAGAGATACGGCTATGCAATAAGGACGAGGTTAGCTGCACAGCAACAGCTGTTGGCAGCAGGAGCTTTCAAGAAAAAGCTGGGACTTTAATATTATGCCATTGCTGCTGCTGCTGCTGCTGCTGTTGGTCATAATAAATGCAAATTTATTGCCTTAACCCAAAGAAAATCAGTGTGGAAAACATTCTTAACATGGCTTCGCCTTGGGACTCAGCTCCTGCATGCCAAAGCCCGCGGACGGTGGCTCAGTTAACAAGCTAGTCAGGCCGGATCTGGGCTCAGAGGCGAAACGATCTCGGCGCGGTCCTGCTGGCGGCATTATGCCAGATTTCAATTCCGACAGCAGTTTCTCTGTCTCCGGCACATCCAGATCCTCGTAGAGATCATCGTTGACAGCAATTACGGGCCCATTGACGCAGGCGCCCATGCAGTAGGTGGCAGTCAGGGTGAACTGCATGTCCTTCGATGTTTCGCCATCCTTCAATTTCAATGCATTCTCACAGGTGCGCCATATGTCGTCGCTGCCACGCAGCCGACAGGGCGTGGTCATGCACACCTTCAGCCTGAACATGCCAATGGGACGCAGATTGAACATGGTATAGAAATTGGCCACCTCCCACACCACAAACGGCTCCAGCTTGAGCATCTCGGCCACGGCCTGGATCGCTGTGATGGGCAGCCAGCCATGCTGTCGCTGCGCCAGGTCGAGCAGGGGCAGCAGAGCTCCGCGTCGCTCCGGCTCCGGATAGGTGGATATCAAGAACTCAGCCCGCTTCTTGTTCTCCTCGTCGAACTCGAACTTAAGCTTCTCATACATGTTGCACGCGTCCAGCTTAAAGCGCGGCTCCGAGGCGCTCAAAGCGCGGATTGGCGGCGCCTGCAGCACCAGACGCGGCAGCTGATACAAGCGCAACAAATTGGCAAACATCTTGGGAATGTATATATGTACATATGTCTATAATTCTCTATGTATTATATGTATGTATGTGGTGTGCTTGCTTAATATTTGATTGGAGAGCAAAAGGAAAGGCAACCAACTGCTCGACACGAGCTGCAGCGCTTACCTAGCCTCTAGTTTAGTATTTCAATGTGATATTGAAATTGTCAGCGTTGCTATTATGTTCACATTATGTGAGTGTGTGTGTGTGTGTGTGTGAAATTGCAATCAAATTAGCAATGGAGTGGTATGTGAGTGGCATGCACTGTCATGGCAACAATCGTCATTTGATGCGTGTGACGGCAATAACTAACTCAAACAATATGTCAATCAGTGCCCGATCGGGTGCCCCAACGTGCTGAAAATTGCTCAAATTGTTCAAATTGCATGCCACGCCTAATTGGCAATATAGAGGCCGAGAGAGAGAGAGAGAGAGGGGGCGAGCGCCAAACAAGTGATGGAGCCACATAGAAGCCACAGCATCTGCCTTTCAGCAATAAAGACAGTGGAGAGAGAGAGGGTGAAAGGGAGAGAGGTAGGCGGACATGGAGAGGGTACTGTAGAGCAGTCAATCACTTTGATGGGCCGCCATTGTTATCAACACCTGTCCGTGCTCCAACACCTGAACCATTTGCCACATTCCTGCATTTTTACAGCTATTAAGAGGCGACGCTGACTATGACTCTGCCGCTGCCAGTGCTTCCCTCTCTCTCTCCCTACCTCACTCTCCCTTTCTCTTCACAAAAATCTCGTAAAATGTGTAATTCAGCAAAGTGTCTAATAAAAGTTTGCCAAAAGCGATAATCGATAATGGCTGCTCAGAATGCCATTGATTACAGATCACATGGTCTCGCAGCGCTATTAACCGAAAACAATTGAGAACATCCCACGCATGGAGCCCAATGAACCAGGTCTGACAATTAACTGCAAACAAGTGTTTAGATTCGATTGCGTCTATTATTGGACAAGGGATTATTAAGGTTAATAGTAGAATATATATATATATATATATATATATATATATATATATATATATATATATATATATATATATATATATATATATATATATATATATATATATATATATATATATATATATATATATATATTTATTTATTTTTTTTTTTTTTGCTTTTGTAAAGTAGAATATAATATATGGTTTATGATGAAAGCGCACGATTTTGTGAGCTTTTTATTGGCTAGCTTCATTACACACGTGGTCAGTTCAATAAGCTCTGGGATTTTCTATATATGTGAGAGTTTTTAGAGTTTTGGTAGTAATAATATAAAAGTAATTCTTTTGCCAACAAAATAGGAATGAATAAATAAATAAAAAAAATACAAAATTAGACTTGATAGCCAATTTCAAAGTATATATAAAAAAAATTTTTTTTTAATATAAAAAATATAAATATATATAAAAATAATATATATAAAAAAATTATTAATATAATTTTTTGTAATACAATTGTAATACAAATAAATATTGTTCAACTCGTAAATTATTATTTTTTTTTTTTAATTATTACATAAAAATATTTATGAAATTCAGCTAAAAGAAATTTTGCCATAATTTATAATTAGGCTCAAATTCCTTGTAATACCTAATTGAAGAACTCTAAGCGCGATTTGTTCACACCTGAAGCAGCTTTTTATTCGCAAATAAAGCACATAAATACCTCAGGCTTCTGGCTCGACATATACGTATATTTAACGAGCTCCCAGACATTTTACGTTATATGTTATAAATTTTACTTGGAAAAAAAGAGAGAAGAAAAATGTGTATAATGTGCCCATGTGACGGCGTTTCTTTGAAGTTGTTTTTTCTATAAGGGAATTGAAATTTACGACTCAAATAACATTAGAATATATTTGAAATAATCAAGAGCAGCAGCCAGAGCTCGTTGAAATATTGTTTAAATAGCTTTTAAGAAATTGACAGCGACAATTAAACATTTTAATTCTTGGCATATTTATAGCACTCGGCTGCTAATCTCTTGATTTATTGAGCGGCTGGATAAGAACTTTTGCATGCTCGAACTCAAACAGAGCTGGAAACTAAAACCTTTTATGCTTATGTGTGTGTGTGTGGCAAAGGGTTGGGGAGGAGTGGCATGGGGCGCGTGGAGTCGAGTTACACGAACTAATCTGAAAATTCTGCTGACCTCGTCGGCAGCCAACTGCAACTTCAATTGCCCGCTAAGCACTTTCCAAAGACTTTTTTGCATGGCGCCCTCGGAGCGAACAAAATTCGCTTTCGCTTTGCCTTCAAAATGTTGTAAGTTCTTGTTCTTGTTGCTGCTGTTGTTGCTGTTGCTGTAGCAAACAAGTTAGACAGCAATTTCGTGTGCTCAAAACATAATTAAGTGCTACACAAGTTGTTAAATGCACCAAGTACGTAAATTTGTCATAACAGAAGCCGTTGATGATGTACTAAGCGGCAATAAATTTTACTTTTATAAGAAAACTGCGAGGCAGAAGAAAACTGAAAACGAAAACAAGAAAACTCAAAACGAGTCGAAAAGTAAGAATTATAAGTATATAAAGAACAAACTAGAAATCAAGAGCAAGTGAAATGAAATGAAATGAAATGAAATGTTTAACCAACAAGCTCAACAAGTAGCCAAAAGGCTGACTGATTGACTGACTGACTGACTGACTGGGCTGACTGGCTGGAGGGACTGACTCAACATGGCTAGCTGGGCGAACCGAGCTGTTAATGTGGCCAGTGGCCAAAGCGAAATGTCAGTTGAAGTTCGCAAGTCGAGCGCAAAAGTTGGAAATTAAATCAAACATAAAACTGAGTACAAGAAAATATTCGTTCGTGCCACGTCCTGGCGCCGCTGTTGGGTCGAAAAATGAAAGGACGACATGCCGAAAGTGTTGCACAACTTTCTTATATACTATTTGTTGATTTTACAAAGCAGCGATGGGGCACGCACCCAGCCAGAGATCGGCAGGCGTGATGGATTAGCAAAGTTTGAGTTTAACGGCAAACAGCAGCAGCAGCAGGAGCTGGCAGCAAAGGTCGCCCACAATGGCAGCGTTGGCCTGGCAGATACCCTGCATGAGTTTAATTTTGCAAAAATCTATGAAACTTTATACGAGCAACTGGTGCAGCCAACAGCTGAGCAAGAGCAGGAGCAGCAGGAGCAGCAGCAGCAGCAGGAGCAGCAGCAGCAGCAGGAGCAGCAGCAGCAGCAGGAGCAGCAGCAGCAGCAGGAGCAGCAGCAGCAGCAGCAGCAGCAGGAGCAGCAGCAGCAGCAGCAGCAGGAGCAGCAGCAGCAGCAGGAGCAGCAGCAGGAGAAGAGGAGGGCGAAGCAGCAAGCGCCGTTGCGTCAGGGGCGTGGCCTGCGTCGGCCACAAACGCAGCTGTTGTGGATACCCGAGAGCCAGCCAATAGCCACGACTCCACAGCCCTTTCACGTGCTGCAGCAGCTGCAGCATGACTTGGAGGAGCAGCTCAAGCACAGCACCACAAAGAAGCCATTCAGTGTGCTGGAGCAGTTGACGCTGGAGCAGCTGAAGCTCTTGCAGCAGAAGCGGCCGAACAGCAGCTTTAGCATATTGCAGCAACTGCAACTGGAGCAGGAGAAGCAGCTCAACAAGACCGGCACAGTGCAGCCATTCAACATCTTCGAGCAGCTAGATAAGGATCTGCAGGAGCAGGAGAAGCACGAGCAGCATGTGGAGCAGGGCAGCACCTTTGAGGTTGTGCAGCCAGCGACAGCTGAGCCGCTGGAGCAGCACAAGAGCGACGGCAAGGTGCCGGCGGAGTCATCCCGGGCCAAGGACAGTCAAAAGCGAAAACGCAAGCGAATACGCCGGCGTCGCAAGCGGATTCGCCGTCGCCGCAAGCGCAAGCGTCGTCGTGGCAAGAAGAAGCGCAAGAAGAAACGCAAGAAGAGGAAGAAGAAGAAGAATAAAAAGGAGAAGAAGAAGAAGAAGAAGAAGAGACGTCGACAGCAGAAACCCGAATACGAACACCCGCCGCTGGGACAGCCGGCTCACCTCGTCTTCGCCAATCCCACCAAGCAGCCGTACCACTCGCACCACCACGGTCCCTCATGGGATCCACATGGCCAGCAGCCACAACCGCCAATGGCGGCAACCACAATTCTGCAGGTGGTAACCACCAAACGTCCGTCGACCACCAAGGCGCCCTTTAGCAAAATCAAATATCTGCTGCGCCACAACACCCTCTTCAAGCGGAAGAAGAAGGAGTGGTTCAGCCATGTGGGGCACGTGCTGTATCCGTTCATCAAGTTTGTTGCCTTCTTCACAGTCCTCAATCCCTTCACACTGGGCGTCTTCCTCTTCACGCTGATCTCACCCGTCGTCTTTGGCTTCTTGGGCTTCCTGCTGCTGAGTGTGCTGGTCAAGCCGTTCCTGCACCTCGTCTTCGGCGTCAAGGCCAGTGTGGATAGCATCGAGCGTCAACGGTATCTGGCCAACAAGCGCGCCGAGCAGCTCAAGCTCAATCTGCGTCCAGTCACCATCCACAAGCACTACTATCAGCAGAAGCCGCTGCACTCCACACCAGCGCAGCACTTCCCACCGCTCGCGCACTGGCGACGCCAAGGCCCACCGCCCGAGCTACGGCGTAATAATCCGCCACATCCCGCCGCGCGTCGCTATAATCCTTTGCTGCCCGCGGTACGCGCAGCGCTTGCTCGCGATGATCTTCGTTTTTAGTCAATAGAAATGATTTGTATATAATGTTTAATAAAAATTTACAACTACTTAAATTTCTCAGGATTAAATTCTTCTAAATTTAGGAAATATCTTGGAGCTGGTAAAAGATCGTTGAATTCTTCCACAATAAGATATTCCAAATCATTCAGTCAATCACCCTTTAGTATAATATTTCTAGCCTCCATTCAATCAATCAATTCTTGTTCCATATTTCGTCCATGTAAGCAGCTAAAGCATTTTCAGTCAAAATTATAATTCCTCACACCGATTTATAGCCGCCTCCTCCAAAATTGTAAACATGTTCGGGATCGTGCAACAGGTGAGGGATCTGCTGCGCGTCCACTACAATGCACTGGGTGTCAGCTGCCTGATCTGCGTGTCTCTGGTTGGCATTCTGGACTACAGTCACGGAGTCCATGGCTGCGATCTGTACTGCTGGCAGGAGCAGCTGAATCTGGTGGAGGATAAGCCCATGGCCCTCATGCTGCTCATTGCCAGCCTCAAGCTGTTAATCATCCTGGTTCTGACACTGCTCAGTTATACACAGACTCGCCCTGCGCCGGAGCAATCGATTGGGCAGCTGAAGCGTCGCTATCGCCGGTTCATTGTGATGCGTCTGCTGGCGGCCCATCATAGATTCCTCTATGGCTCCGAGCAGCTGCAGCACAGGCACTCGGAGCTGCTGCTGGCCATTCAGCTGTTTCGCTCCGATGCACGCAAACTGTACGAACGCTCGGCGGAGCAGCTGCGTCAGGACGTGCACCAGATGCTCCATGTGGAGGAGCAGCTGGAGCAGGAGCTACTGCAGAGGGGCTACGACAGGTACAAGTGCGTCTCCCAGTTACGGGATGTGGATATATATCGGTTGGTCTTGGCGATGCCGTTTCCCAAAGCATAAACCAAGCAAGTCAATAAAGTGTGGTGCTCACAGGATTCGGCAACAAAAGTCGTGCATGGGAGTGGCCGTGGGTGTGGTTGTGGGCGTGGTTGTGTTATGGAAGGGCTTCGCGTCTGTTAACCACAACAACAACAACAAACAGGCAACAAAATTGTTTAGCTCGCAAATTTGGGCAACTTTTTAATTAGGTTTTGCATGTTGTTGATACCCTGTAAAGTGTTGTGGTTAATGTGGTATATTGAAGGGGTAGAGTAATCTAATTGAAACACGGGGAGCTACGGATTGAATCGATATTGTAGCAGCTGCTGTGCATTTCGGGCAACCTAAGATTTAGCCAAGAGGCTTAAAAATACTTGAAGAAGTATCAAAGCAGCGTTTCTTCATTTTAGTTTCCATTGAGAAAGTGAAGCTCTTTAGGTCAGACAATCAGTTGGTTAATCAATAAGACAATCAATTAGAGAATTTTATAGTCACTGAGCTAGTAAACCAGAATCACATCAAGCAATCAGCGACACAGTTTCTTCTTTATCAGTCAGGCTCATTGAATCAGTCATACAGTCAATCAGCTAGTCTATAAGTCAATCAGTTAGGGTCAATCCGTGAGGATCAGTCCTTTACAGACATTCAATCAGAGTCTCAATTTCATAAATCAACTAATCAATCAGCTATTCAGAGTCAATCAAAGTCATTCATTAAGCTTTAGTCTGAATTTGTAACAGTCAGAGAAACGCCAGCCAGTCCGTCAGTCAATCAGTCAGAGCTGAGCAGTCAACTAATTAGTCAGTCAATTAAAATTAGTCTTTAAATGTTAGTCTGACTTTTTAATAGTCAATCAGAAACAATCTTTCAGTCAATCGAAGCCTCAAAGCTAATCCATCAGAGTTACTCAATGCAGATCTGTTCATCAGAGCTCCTCAGCTGTCTGAAGAGGAGTTAGCGAATCAAACCGCCGGAAGCAGTTAGTAAGTCCAACCCTATCAGAATGATTCAATCAAAGTACAACAGTCAGAGCCAATCATTCACTCAATCAGTACAACGTCTCTACCAACCTGAAGCACCTGTCAAGCCTGCTCATTCTAAGTACTCCATTAGGCAAATATTACAGGATATCTCATTATAATATCTCGCAGCTGAGCCGGGCTGTGCTTGTAGCTCGTGTGGCTCGAGTTAATTTTTGACAATTTTCGGTATCATGTAGATTTTAAAGCCTCTCTCAGAGCAACCTTTCGCAGCTGCCACATAATTTCCGTCAGTTTGTTAGCCACGTCTAAGGAGGCGCAGCAGAGGATAGATAGACAACAGACGCCTCGGGTGCCGGCCAATTAGGTTGTTCGCTGAAAATCATTTAAAGCTCTCGATCATTGTTGTTGCTGTGCTGGCATTTCTGCTGTTGCCTGGTGCGAGCCAATATCAATTGAGCCTTGCAATTTGCTGGCGGATTGTTGGCCATAATGGAATTGCCTTGGGAACGCTCGAAAACAAGTCGCATGCCATAGAAATACGAGAGCGAACGAGATGCCGAGCTGAGCGAGTAATAATAAATAAAATTGTAGTCAATTCATAAGGATTGCGCCACGCAACGGCAACGGCGGCGACGGCGGCGACGGCTGGGCGGTGGGCGTGGCAAGGAGGCAAAGAGTCTGGCGACAGGCAAAATGCAAACAACATTCATTCATATTTGCCAAAGAGACGAGCGAGCAGCCAGCTTCCCTACCACACCCCCTCCCCACCCCCACCCACTTCAGCAGCAACAGCAAAAAGAGGGAGACGAAGAAGTAGAAGCGTACACAATGTGCGTATAAATAACGGATTTCCTGTTATAAAATATTTGTAACGACATTTTATGTATACGCCGATTTATCCATACCATTGTGCAGCAGTCATAAGTGTATCATAAAACAGCCACCCCTCTCCCACTCCCTCTCTCTCTCAATCTCTCTCTTTCTCTCTGGTGTCATACTCCATCATGTCTCTGTGAAGGGGCTCATATCTAGTCGATGTATGCATATCGATGCTGCTGTTGCTGCAAACGTCTTTTGCATTTGCAGCTGTCAGCGCAGCAACAAATTTCATTCGTTTTAATGTGTGGGGAGCTCTGCGTGTGGAATCGATGCACATTGATGCGCCACAGCCAGCTGCAATGTCAATTTCATAAATCATGCAGCCATACAAGATTATCGAAATATCCCTATATATGCATATATAGAGTGTCTATGGTGTGCTAATCTCTGGCAACTGCAACCTGAGACTTTAAAAATATGCGGAAATGCCTTAAATACCATGCAAAAGTGACCCAGGGCGTTGAGCGTTGCATTTGATATGCTCGCTCGCAAAGAAGGTGAATAGGGCGTATTGGTTTATGCTATTTTTTGTTTATAAAAATATTCACATACATATATAAGTGTTTGTTATATTTATAGAATCTTTAGCAGTATTAAATATTGATATAAAAGTTAATGCTTGTTATTTCAATTCAATTCAATTCAATTCAATTTATTTCACTCTTTGTTGTAATTACAGTTTTTTTTTTTTTTTTTTTTTTTTTTTTTTTGTGAATGGTATCTTACAATAATTAAAGAGTTTAGACTAGGAACTAGGCCTTTTCTGCTTAGATATTTACTTAGAGATATGACATGGTATATAATATGACTTAATTATTTGGGGGAAAAATCAAAGAAATAGAAAACCCCGATAATGCTTGTTATGAATGTGGAAAGGGGTATATTGGTTTTATGTAAAATTAAATGAAACACTCCTATACTAGTAGATATCTTGATATACTCGCTTGAGGAATTGCAACGAACAGCCTCTTTCTCACTCTTATCCACCCTTTAACTATCTCTCTCTCTCTCTCTCTCTCTCTCTCTCTCTCTCTCTCTCTCTCTCTCTCTTTCACTCACCTTGTTTTCTTTCTGCTTTCAGTTGTGTAAAGCCTAAAATACTTTGGCTTACCTGTGATTATTTTGACAGATGCGGCATATAATATTGAACACTGTGCTTACAACAAGTGCCTTAAACTACATACATGTATGTGGCATACACACACGCACACATACACACTCCTAAAAAGACCCACAAGCAGACAGACCGACAGACAGACAAAGACATTGCATATCAAAGAACAAAAAGGCGTTGAAGCACAGCAAATTCAATTCAACTACTGTTGCTTAGTCTCAGCTGTTGTTGCCGTTTGATAAAAGGTCAGGCAAGGCAGGGGGCGTGGCGAACTGAAGTGGCATGGGACGACAGCAAAAACGGAGCCCAAAAACCCAAATAATATTAATATGCAAATTGAGTTTTTTAGTTGAGTGATCTAAGCGGATAACTGTGCGGCCCAACAAGACAAGACAAGACAGACAGGAGGCTGGGGATTGGGATCTAGGGGACGGCAATGAGCCTTGAATGGACACGTAACCCCTAGAGATCGAGTCAGCTCAGCTCAGTTCAGACCGTCCAAGCACTTTACTTTATTGATTGCCCCGTCAAAGGATGAGCCTGGACAGGGCGAGGGAGCGAGAGCGCCGAAAGAGCCGGGAGGAGGTGCTCTAGCTGGAGCAGGAGCTCTGTCAATGGCAGCGAATAATGCGAGCATATATCGCACATTTCGATTCGAAATGCGACTTGTGAATCAATTGAAATCATATTTTATTAAACGTTTACGGGGCCATTTCCCACAGCCGCCACGAGGCAAACAATGCCAGCAGAATGAATGTATATACACACTTCAGCCTTGGGGGCCACTGGGGCACAAATCAATGTTTGTAGCTGCGTGTGTGTATATAACATAAATCGGATCAAAATCAAGCAGAGAGCAGAGGTCGGTGGAGGAGGAGGAGGGGGCGACTACTAGCCGCCAGGCGGGACACCATACAAAAATATTTACAACAAGAAGTTTGCGCTGCATAAAATGTAAACCAGCTCGAGGCAGAGCATAAACACATAAAAACGAACAAGATGGAAGAGGAGCACGAAGCAATAGTATTGTCAGAGGATAGGCATGGCTGCCTGGAGAATGGGTGGTGGGTGTTGGGTGAGAGAGGGGCGCAGTTATGAAATTTGCTTTTCTGCATGAAATGAATTTCCAAAGAAATTGAAAATGAAAAGCGCAGCGCGCAGATTGAAAGCAAACTCCGACGACGCGTCGAGGCGGCGGTACAAAAAGCCGTGCGAAATGTGTAGAAATGGCACGATTCGAATTTCACAGCCGCGTGGAGGAGGCGGTGGGTGGCACCGTCTATGCCAGTTGGTGGCAGGCATTTGCCTTCAATGTCACGGAATTGCTGCAAGTTGTCGCTGATGCTTTAGCTATTTGCCTGAAATCCGAGCCGATTTGTTTTTTTTTTTCGTTTCTTTTTTTCATTTTGAATTTCTTTTTTCGACTACGACTGCGATTGCAGTTCAAAGCAAACACCGCAAGCAATTGATTTATAATTACGAACCGGGCACGGAAGTGAGCCGCTGCCAAAGCCATTTAGCGATTTGCTCAATTAGTCCAGACATGAAATTGAAACCCAGCAGCGTTCCAGCAAAGCCGCACGACAGGTGTCCCCCTCTGTATCTCTCTCTCTCTCTCTCTCTCTCTCTGTCTTCGTGTCACTCTGCTCTATGCTCTGCTCAATTTCCGCTTGACATGCTGTTCGCTGGGCAATTTCTTTCCATTTCGTTCCGTTCTTTATGTTTTCTTTCAAGTTTGCCTTCCACCTGTGGCGCACCACGTTGCGTATGCGTAATCTGCCTCTGTCGCAGCATAATTTGCTGCTCTCCCATGCGCTCCCAACAGCTAGCATTTCTTCGTTATGCCACGCCCACAATAAAATGGTATACAGAAAACAAAAAACTTTGCCGTGTGCTTTGCTAAACATATGCAAATTAGAATATTTGCATGTGGCAGGATAACAGAGCCTCCGGCTGCGTACCACAGATTTCACTCACTGGACGTGGCACACGTATGCGGCATAACAAATCGTATGCCCATAATGTGTGTGTGTGTGTGTGTGTGTGAGACTTTGTGTATGAAAACATTTTCAGGCACTGTCTGTCTAGACAATATTTGAAGCCAATTTGTAGTTGCATTTATATGGAGTCCTTTGGCTTAGACTTTAAATGTTTATATAACAAGTTTTCTTGAATATGATTAGAGGGAAAGCATACAAAATTTCATTAAATATTATTAAAGAAGTGAAACTCTCGTTGTCTGGGCAAAAATATTCAAAATTCTTATTAAGCAACAACTTTATTTGTAAATAGAAATATTTTAGAATATTTTTAGGCAAATAAAATGTGAAATTAAGTAAAAAATGAAAATAAAAACTAGCATAAATTTGAACATTTTTAAATATTTATTTTTACACACATTTTAAATCGCAGCAAATTGTCTTGAATTTTAGATTCAATTAAATTATTATATATTAATGTTCATAAAATATTAAATTAAAATAATTTTTTAATGCTCTTCATAGTCAATTAACATTTTAAAAATCATTTTAATTTTTAAATTTAATTAAAATGTAATTGAATACATTTTTAAGAAAGAAAAAAAAAACTCTAATTAAAACTTTTACTGCATAAACAGCTAAGCAATTGCTGCGCTCAAATATGTGCTATAAAATACACAACAATAACAACAAAATGCGTAGTAAAATTTAGTTTTAAGTTTATTTTATTAGTTAGGCGCATTTAGGGTTTCTTTGATTATAAACTTTTAGTTGAGGATGGGCGATATGTGAAGCAGATTTTATTGAGGCAGTTGCTTTTATGTGGAAACTTCTTTAAAAGCAAGAAAAAAAAACCTTAAGAGGCAGATAGCGGGACTGTTGTTAAAGGACTAAGCTTTAAGCTGCTGAATAATTAATTTCATCGGCTCACACAGCCAACACAATGGCTCTTATCGAGCCGGCATTGAAAGGAAATCGAATAGTCCTCCTGCACATGTTACTCTAATCCTGATGTCAGCCCTCCCCCTTGCCCGCCCCACACCACACACTCATGTTACGTATACCTTTACGACCCTCCCATTCGTAGGCGGTTCGCCTTGAGCATGTCCGTTATTTTGTTTACAAGAAAACATAAATCTCGACGTATTGAATGAAGTGAAATGGGTGGGGCGCATCCTGCTCTACGGTATGGGCATGTCTGTGTGCGGTCGAAAGGATTGCCGAAACGGTTGCCGTGTGAAATGAAACATATCATCACTTTCGAGAGCCCACACCGCCACACATGTGCGGCATACCGGATGCCTCTATGCCTATGCCAGAAGAGCACGTTCCTGGCTCTCCCTCTCTCTCTCTCTCTCTCTCTCTCTCTCTTTTTATTTATATGTGTGCAGAAAAAAAAGGACTACATGGAGCTACTTTTTTTTTAAAGGGGGGAGGCTAGAATTGAGTGGGGGCCAACTTTGGTTTGTACGCGTCAACTGTGAAATCCTTTTTGACATGCCACGGGCCAGCAAAAGGGGCTTTGACTACGTCTGTCCTCTGCAAAGTGGCCATAAAAAATGGGCCAGCTGGAGCTGGAGTATGAGCTGAGAGCTGGCTGGCCTTTAGATGGAGCAATCCAATTATAAAGAATTTTAAACTATGTACCATGAAGAGGACACTTAAAGTGCACACAAGAACCAGGTTATTAGCGCATTAGTATGTGTGTGCGAGAGTGAGTGAGAGTCTGAGTGTGTGTGTGTGTGTGTGTGTTGAAGCAAGTTATTAAAAAGGAGCAAAGTTGTGAAGGGTCACATCAGTCAAGGGCCAACACAGCTGGGCGCTGTGTATAATACGTTTCGTTTTTTGCGGGTCGAAAGTTGAAGAAAAAATATATAGCAACAATCCATAAAGTAAATGTTGCATTTAAACAAACAAAACAGACAAAGAGTGTGTGTGTGTGATAGAGTGAGAGGGATGGGGAGAGGGGAGGACTGACAGTCAGAGCTGTGACAAACACTGACAGTGACAACTGGCTGCCTGTTTGGTTACTCTGGAATGGCAGCGATCGGAACGAGTAGCAGCAGCTCGTTGATGATGATGATGCTGCCGTTTCCTCCAGCTTCTACCAGCTGCTTGCTTCCATTTGGCAGCGGGCAAAAAAAAAAATTGACATAAGCGGATATGTTACACAGCGCCTTTGCCAGTGTCGTGCGGTGGTGGGGGCGTGGCATGCTATAGGCAGGCGCTGCTGCATGCGACGACCGAGCAGATAAATTAATGCGATTTTTCATGCTACATGTTTGAGTTTGATTTATGCAATTATAGCTCTCACTCTCAGGCTCATTCTACGTCTCTCTCTCTCGAGATTTCTCTCTCTCTCTCTCTCTCTCTCTCTCTTTATGCCTTCTTTCTGCTCTGATATACAGCTTTTGTCAAACATGTCTAAGAGCAGTCATTTTTTATATTTTGATATAAAGCGGAAATGCTTACCATGTTTCCGGTTTGTTACCTACACGCAGACACGCACACACACACGCACACACACACAATTATAGTAAATCCAGCTATTTAGCTGTTGAGCTTGAAATACTCTACCCCAAAATACAAACGGCAGCTGCCAGACGACATCTATTATGCAGCAGTGGCTCAACTAACTGCAGTTGGCACTGCCATACGACTATTTGTTAAAGTCAGCTAACAAAATAAATACCAAAATATAAGTATACGAAATGGTTTTTCTTAAGGAATTTTTGTGGGATTTATAGAAGAAATATTTGAGCAATTGTTTAAAAGATTGTAATTAATAAGTTTAGCTGAAATAGTAAAGGGAAATAATTTGTTTGTATACTAATTACTAGTATATTTAACTCTCTGATTTCATAAAGAAATTAAAATAAAATTTTAAATAAATTCGGAAAATATTCTAACACATTCTAGAATATATATTAGTATATACCAACATATCGTTTGAAAAATTATTAAACTATATACATATATAAATATATTTAGTTGCTCTTGAACAAGTTTATAAAACTATAAAGTAAAATATTTTTATTATAAAAAAATGATTTTGTTTTGATATGGGATTATATGTGTAGCTAAATGTATAATAAAATCTAGGTAAAACCAAATCTTATATGTGATCAATATTATGTGAGTATTTTGATTTTGTTACCTCAAATCTCTTCTTATATTTACTTTTCAATCAATTATTTTTTTCATATTTTCATCTAGTTACTTTCAATTAGTTTAAGCCTTTTGCCACTCGTATTATGCCACTTGAGATCGACAAGCTTTCGATTTTAATTGCCTGTTCGCTTGGGCAACAGAGCCATCGAGTTCCCCAGGGAAGAGTATTGAATGCCCAGCAGCTGGCTGGCGCAGCAGCAACAAGAGGATCAATATGGAGCGGTAAGACTCAACTTGAATTGGCAGCCACGTTAATTTGTCATGGCATTTGGCTGTGGTCAGCACACACAGACACACACACACACATACACACAGGCACACCCATCATACTATATAGCATATTACACAACAAGTGATTCTCTTTTTTGCTCGC
Source organism: Drosophila navojoa (assembly GCF_054131105.1). Lineage (NCBI taxonomy): Eukaryota > Metazoa > Arthropoda > Insecta > Diptera > Drosophilidae > Drosophila > Drosophila navojoa. Next base: position 6,570,976 of record NC_142892.1, on the reverse strand, counting down.
CCAGTGCTCAAATCAGAGTCGTTGTATGCGTGCTCGTACCTGTAATCTGGACAACAAATCCGATTAAATGCAAATGCTGATGTATGTGTGTGTGTGTGTGTGTGTGTGTGTGTGTGTGTGTGTGGCAGCAAGTGGCATGCAGCTTAGTTGCGTAAGTTATCAGCAACGGTATTGAAGACCAAAGCAGCAGCAGCAGCAGCAGGAGCAGCAGCAACTGAAGCAGCATTAGCATCAGCGGTTGCTTTGCAGCATCTAATTTGAAGATGACACCTGGGCAGGTGTGTGTGTGTGGCAACTGCAGCAATGCGCATTTGGCGGCTTCTAATTATTATTTCAATAGCTAAGCTCCGGGCACTCTGCATTTGCATGGGGCTTGCCATGAAGGCACTCATATGCTCCGGCTGCCAATAGATAAGCAGCATGGCTTAAATTTCCCCGGCCCGAATAGCTGCTAGAAAAACTCAGTTTGGCCATTAACGCAAAGAACGTGAATTAAAAAGGTGTGGAAAATGAAAGCGAAAACGAAAAACTGTGGAGGTAAGAGAAATGTGAAATGCTCTATTAAAGAAGCTTAAAGTAAGCCAAGTATTACCGTTAAAGCAGATATCGTCTATAGACCTTTCAGTTATAGATAAGGCATTTCCCATTGCCAGAAACTGTTATTGAAACTTTACATATTCCACCATTAGATTTTAGTACATACAACGCTTAGTCTTAGACTAAGCGTTACACATTCGCTAAACCTATTCGAATGCTCGACTCGTAGGGTATGTATAAAACTGGGAAATGACAGCCAATTGCTATGCCAATTCCTCTATGAGGACAGACAGCGCGCCCAATGAAGTTCCTGGGAAAACGCGCAACTGCGTGTAGTTAGAAAGTGGGCGGGGCTATATCCATATATACATATATATAGAGACAACACACAAGTCGACGACTTTTTAAAGCTCTCGGCGTCTGCACTACACAAATTGCTTGTTTAAAAAACAAGCTGAAAGAGGAATAAAAAATAAATGAATAAAAAAAAATGAAATGAAACTGCGGCAAATATTTGTTCAACATTTAAGCATCGACATTATCATCATTGTCGCAAGTTTGTTTGGCTTCGCATCAGAATTTTATGGAGCGCACAAATATGAGACAGGATCAAGAACGAGCAGCATGTGGACTAGGCAAAGGGCAAGGGAGCAGCCGAGAGGCCGAAGGGAACGGGCACTAGACGCTGCTCTGGTAAAAATAAAAATGCCACTTCCGTTTTATTTGCGCAAAATTAAATAAACCGAAATATGGGCAACCATATTGGCGCATAATAGGAAAAATATTTTGTTCATTAATGTGGCACCCCGCCCCCCCAAACGAGCCGTAGATGGAAAGCAACTGGAGAAAGGGAGCAAAAAGTTAGAGAGAGAGAGAGAGAGGGAGAGAGCAGAAAACTTGTGCACGACTTGAAGCTGCGCTGGGAGAGCTATGTAAATTAGCCTGAGCTGAAAGTGAGTAAGTAAAGGTAGCTTAGATATAACTGTGTGTGTGTGGTACTGCATGTTAATTAACTTTTAGCATAGAGAGAATGGTTCTGGTAGAGTATTCTATACACTATACAATATTTTCCTATGCTATACGCCATCTTATAATACATATGTATTATACAGTCTAGTCTAGCTGGACTAGGCTAAGATATATTATTATATTTTAGAAGATATAACACTTGTCTGTACTATACCATAATAATTTAGATTGTATATTAAGACTTTAAACTAGGTTCTATATAGTTCTTTGCTTTATTGACTAAGATATAGAATATATATGCACTATAGATATATATATATAGCACCAACAATTCCTTCAGTTTTCATATACCCAACTTATACACGCTTAACAGGGTATACCAAAAGTAAAAATAAATAAGCAGCCAACAAAAAAAACCCAAGAACAGAAGGGAAAGAGGAAAAATAGAAAAAAAAGGAAAGCCGAAAAGTAAAAGCTTTGCCACTAGCCAGTTTATTGTGTACAAACATTTTGCGACAGGACAACAGCGTGCAGGATATTTATATATATACATACGTACATATATATATAAATACATATATATAAACTTTTTTTTTTGGTGGAGTGACTGGCGGAATAATATTAAATCGAAGTTTTGTGTAAGCCGATTGAATATAACAAGCAATTCGAATCTCGTTTCAGTTCTTTTAAAGTGTTTTTTATTTAGCACAGCTAAGAGAGAGAACGGGAGTGGGAGTGGGAGAGGCAGCTCTAGACCTGAAGGTGAAATCCATCTGCTGCCTATGGGAAGCCAGCGAGCCGCACTAATCAACACAATTACGGTGCAGCCGAAGGAAAACTTTTCTAATTGGATATGAAGACGCGCACATGCGTTTCTTTAAAAGAAAAAAATTTGTTAACCTGCTCGTGGGGGGGGGTCTACCACACAATTTGGCGGCGAAAATGCCAAGCGAGCGAGTGGGGCAGAGGTAGAGAGACAGCTAGCGAGAGCGCAAGAGAGACAGCCAGGCACACCCAATCCCCTGTACGCTGAAATGCTTTGACAAATTATTTTTAAGCCAATTTACAAGTTGAGAAAAAGTATCAAGAAAACATATCACCCAGGCGAAGGTGATGGGGTGTGTGTGTGAGTGTGTGTGTGTAGGTAAAGCAAACATAATGCGAGGGATAAAAGTGTAAAGTTGACAACCCAAGCACATTACTCACCCGAGGTGCCAGCTACAACGACGACGGCATTAAAATAACCAACCAAGCGATTCAACGTCAAATGAACAAAGAGCTTGAAACAGAAACAGGCTAACCGAAGCGCCGTTGCCTGCCAGCCGCCAGCCGCCAGCCAGCCAGCCTGCCGTCTAAAATGAGCATGGCCAAGAAAAATGGCCATGCAGGAGGAGCACAAGCCACGAGCAAAGCAAAGGCAAAAGCAAACACAGAGCCAGGCAGTCAACAGCCGAGAGCCAATGCCACATGGCGTTAAGTGTATGCAGCCGTAGGTAGTCAAGAGTTCATGTCAGTCGCTGGTTCTACTCTTTCTCGGCTTTCTCCGGTTCTGGCACATGATGCCCCGTGTTGGCCAGCCAGCATTTTCTGCAAACGCTTTTCTTAAGCTCAACAAAATGACGACACTCATTGCCGGAAGCCATTAATTTTGTCACTCTCCTCGAACTGTGTTGTATTGGAGCTGCCACATGGGAGTTATCGTAGTAGTATAGTGTCGCCTTCTCTTTTTGGGCCATTGACCAGTCACCAGCACACAGTATATACACACACATATGTGTGTGTGTGTGTATGTAGTATATATTGAAAATCATGAAAAAGCAATTAAAGTTCTGCACCTGTGCCCGACCACGGCTTGACAGTCATTGTGTGTGTGAGCTAACTGACTTGGGTGAGGTCCAAGGCATAAGTTAATTGTTGGCAAAGCGCAGACCGCAATGACCGCAAGGATAACAGCAACAGCAACAGCAACAGCAGTAACGGATGGCGCCCGCTCAAAAGTTCACATGACACTTTGATGATGATGCATTGTGGCCAGCAGCAAGCAGCGTGCCGCAGCGACTGCTCTGACCGCAAAAACCGCGCACATGTTTACAGTTGCATGTGTATGTGTATGTTGTTGTCGTCTTGGCAATTGACTTAATAATTACAATGCATAATTTAATAGTTCAATATGCGGTGCTATGGCTTGTCCAGCCAGTGTAACAATAAACGTACATATATAAATAATTATAAATTTTTTTAGTTGTGTGTGTGTGGGTGTGCCGGTCATGCCACTACACCGGCCAAGTCCAGAAATGCCTATAAATGTCTCTATCTAGCTAGTTGTTCAGTCTCCGATTACGCACATTATGTTAATGCCGCTCTTGCCCAAATTGACGCCTTCGAGCATCGATTCCTGATGGCTGCGCATATAAATCAGGAACTGTATGATAACATAAAACAAATTGTTGCGATCATTGGCGCAATTGTGCAGCTCCTTTTCGCTGATGAAATTGAACTTCGGCTTCAGCTGAATGTTCGTCACGAGTATGGCGCAGTGGGCCTTGTTATTAACAGCTTTTATAATCTCTTTGGTGGAGCGTTTCTCCTCGCGTATAAGCACATAGCGTGAGTAGAAGGGACGGCCGCCACCCTGCGGCAGTGGCATCAATTGGCTGTCAAAGTAAACGCAGAACAGATGGAACACTATCTGGAAGGACATATCAAGAACAGTATTAAAGGTCATTCAAGGCATATTCCCAGAGTTCACTTACTGCTGCGTCTGTGGGCAGATGGGTGCCCCACACTTTGCCTTTGTACGAATCGCCCGAGTTCCAGCGATAGTCGCCCATGCAAGAGCCCTCCGCAAGATCTCTAATGCGCTGGACCAGATACTCTTGATTGGTGAAGGTGTCTAGAAATGGAAACAGCAGCGGTAGCATGGGCGCGCAGCTCTGCACGAATTGCTGATTCTCTGCCATCTTGCGCAAGCGTTCGAGACCCACGGCGCCAATCTTGAAGTCGCTAAGGCCACGCTGACGAAAGATTTCGTCCATGTTATCAATCTGCTTGACTAGGCGCTGCAATATGGTCGTCGAGATCCACTAAGAGCAAAGATTGCTTAGAAATGGAAAACTGATAGCATAGTAACTATTCTTACATATCTGAGATTGCTTATATACTGCGTCAGCTTAGCAGTTGAGATGTGCTTGATGACCTCCGAGTTGCTATCCTTGAATGGAACAATGCCAAAGTCTTCGATGGACGAGGGCGCATTCTCTGTGGAGGGCACTGGCGCTGGTGCCAATTGATAGATGGTACGCTTCAGCATAAAGGCAGCATTATTGCAATAGTTCCAAAACGAATTGGTTGCGCCCATGTTCTGCATCGTTGATGTATCTGCCATTTCGGCATAGCTACGCTCCCTCTCCAGCTCTGCCCTTCGCATCAATGCGGGCAGCTTTCGCACGTCAGTGGGAAAATCGTCGCGACAAACTTCCGCATAGGGCGACATGTAGACGGAGTCGTTGCTCACATTGGTGGCATTGAGCGAGCTATTTCCAACCATGGAGCGATTGTAGGAATGATTGCCCATGGAGCAATTGAGGGATTGATTGTCCATGGAGCGATTGTGGGATTGATTGCCCATGGAGCGATTGTGAGATTGATTGCCCATGGAGCGATTGTAGGACTGATGGAACTGTTGCTGTTGCTTCGTTCTTTGCTGAAGCGGGCTGCGCGTTGGACTAACACTGCGGCGAGCCGACTGCGAGTTCCAGCGGGAGTCTTCGAATGAAGAGTGCCAATTGATAATGGGTCCTGGGAGATCGTCATATTCCGGAGCACACGCACTCGGCTTTGACAGATTCTTTGCGCATGGAAAGGTATTATCTAAAAGTGCAACGTATTTATCGATGGTATGATAGTTTGCATTATTTCCTTACCATTTCCTTCGTCCAGCAGACACCGTTGCACTTCCGTTACGCACAGTGGTGTGCTGTCAATGCAGAGCCACCAAAAATATTTTCCAACACAAGCGGCGACGCTGAGGGAGATGCAAACGGCAACTGAGAATTCGACTTGATACCATAGGGTTTCGCGCATCGAGAGGCATGTTTGCCACAGATCGGCACAGATCAATGTCAACAAAACTACGTTAATAAAACCCCATTTCAAATAGTTTCTGGCCTCTACACGTTTCTGGCGATGCTCCAAGCTTTCCTGCACATTGATGCGAGACAGTTGCCGGCTTTGCTGTTTTTGGGCAACAGGGCTGCGTAAACTTGGGGAGCTGCAAATAGCGATAAATGTACATCAAACAAGTTTATCAGTTGTAATAAAACCAAAGTTTACCATTTATTGCCAGAGAAATTCATATTTTGCAAAAAATAGCCTCGCAAAATGTGTGTTTCCAAAATAAAATGCCATAAATTGGCGGCCTCAAAAAGTGTGTACACATTAAATGGTGGATACATATGTTATCGATAGACTGACGCGATAAATATTTGTATGGTAACTCTATAAAAACAGTCGGCACCGTCACAAAGCTGACTGCTACAAGGCGCCAATTTGAATTATTTAACGCATCGAAGTTAGAAAAGTAAAATATGAAAATGCGCCTTGTATTATCTGAAACAAATTGATAAATATAATAATATAAATTGAATAGCTAAACAACTTACCTTAAGCACGGCAACTAAAGTGACACGAAAGTAGTTTAAGCCCGTTAAACAATAAGCGCGACAATTTATTTCAATGGCCAACGTGATGACCTTCATAAGTTGAACATTTTCAGATGCATTGCTCGACTTGTGGATGATCTGCTCCCACTCGCAGCTGTAGTACATAAGGCTCAACCGATCCGTCTGTAAATTCAGTTTAATTATGTAAATATTTGAGATTTAAGGCGAGTAAGAAACTAACTGTTGTGTAGACAGTCGAGCCAAGCATGCCCAGAGCTAAGAGTTCGCAGAGCTTCGCTACGAACCACACGATGTAAACAATATTTGCCAATGGATTCTGCCGAGAAGAGATGGTGTGATGAAGCAAGTGTATTATAAGGATTCAATGTTTTTCAGAGAAATATACCGTATATGCCTTATATCCCATGGCACACAGCAGGGCAGCGCTGAATGCAAACAATATGAATATACGAAAACTGAATTCCAATTCCATTTGTTCGCCAAATTGATTCAGAGCAGTATTGCGTCGCAGTATATGGACGACTGCTCTTCTATATTTCGCTGAGATCTCCGCCGGGTGTGCGCTCTCCAGCAAATGTTGGGCCACTCGATGGAGATCTCGTGCCAAGAGCTTGTACCGCGCATTCAGGTGCATCATCAGCTCTCCGAGCACATTCAGCTCCCCAAAGAGCATCGAGGTTATGATAATGCCCACCCAGTAGTTGGCGCAGATCAGTGGTATGTAGAAATACAGCTTCGTGTTGTCGAACAGATAGACTTGCTTATAGAGCATTTCCCTACGGTGGTGAATGATGTTCTGCACGGGCACAATCAAGAAGTTCAGCAGGGCCATCAGATAGACCACCGAGTTGAGGCGTGTGGCCAGCATCTGCCTCTGTATGCGAGCGAAGACCACAGGCTCCGCTTCCTCCGTCACATAGATATCCGCATAGTATTTCTGCAGCAGGCGCTTGAAGGCGTCCTTTCTCACGGCCAGCTGGAAGCCGCGGATCTGCAGCTCGAGGAGCACCAGATATGTGGGCATGCCCGTCAGCATCTTGTTGATATCCTTTCTATTGGCCAGGCAATAGTGCATATCCACTTCGTTGTGCAGGCAGAATACCAGAAATCCCACAAAGATGACGAAGCGCTCGAGCAGCACCACGCGACGACTGACGCCATCCTCCAGGGGCCAGACGATGTGATTGAGCCGCCGGTACAGGGCCAGAGGCCAAGACATTGGCGCAGGCCTGCCATCTCTGAGGCGTGGCAAATACCTCATAGCTGGACTTGACTCGATAAACTGTTAGCCCCCGCAGCATAAGCCAACTATTTATACTCGAAACCCAATCAAAACTAATTGCTGTTAGATATTTCTAAATTATTCATAGTTCGTATTTAATGAGTGCCTTGAGCGAGTCATGAAAATAAATAAACAAAATTAAATTTGTGCGTTTTAATTGTGTTAAATATTGAATTTTTATATTTTCATTAATGAGCTTAAAATAAATAATTAATTATTGTGTACTATTAATTCATGTTACAAGAGGGAAGTTCTCAATGAAACATGTTCAATTCACAGCTGAATGAACGGCACGAGATGGTATGGAACGCAATGGAATTGAAACTAAAGCAGTCCCAAAACAGAGAGCTATTTTTATAGGTTGATTTCTAAAGATATTTGACAACGCGCATTGGAATCCGAGTCAAGGCAATAGCAATATGCAGTCGTTAAGACTTTGTTAGCCAAATTTTAAATAAGCTAAGATTTTGCTTTCAAAGACATGAAATCATAATAATAATAATTTATAAATTTATAGTTCTAAATTATAAAATTTATTTGAGTGTTTTAGAGCATTACATATATTTTATATTTACAAATGAAGCGAAATTTTCATTCAAATTTAGCTTTAATCACTTTATAGCTATCAATACTAAATAAATAAGCAGTGTTATTTGAGCCACCTGACTTAGTTTTGTGGATGGCAGGATATTGACATCATCAACAGGAGAGACGAGCAACCTGACAGAATATGTGTGAGCATTATGCCCATAAGGGTACTGGAAATATATTTATATATTCAGTAAATACATTAGAGTCGGGAAAGTATTGATAGTATCATCCTTGAAACAATTAAAGCCCCACACATACGTCATAAGTAAGTCCCATAATGCACAGCCCTTCAATTTCTTATTGGATTTTATCAGGTGCACGTTTTCCAATCAGATTCCAGCTAAAATCCCAATTCAAATAAAACAAGAAATTCAGGCAATTGTATATTGATGGATTTTCGTTAATTTATTCAGATAATTTGATTTAGTCATATATATATATACTCATATATATATATATTTACACATATATGTATGTATGTATATAGTAATTGCAATGCTTTTGTTTCCTGGTATGTATACGTATTTAAAAAATATGCACAATTCGATTAACTAAGTTAAGGTTTTTCCTTGTTTCTAGAAACTAGTGTCATGCTCCGAGTTTCAACTTGGTATAGGTGTGTGTGTGTGTTTGTGCTTCGATTATATACTTGGATTATAATACTGGCTTCAGCTACCAAAAAGACATAAATATATATTTATATATATCATATATACTTAGGCAAATTACAAATACTTTGGTAATGTTTCATTTTTTGATTAATCTTCTTCTTCTTCTTGTTGTTGTTGTTGTTTTTGTGGCGAGCGCTTTCATACATTTTCGGAATTCGACCCACATCCTTGGTTTTTTGTAGTTTTTCTTTTTTATTTTTTGCTAGAACATCGAGAGACTCTACTGGGGAAATAAGTTATCTTAGATTTCGTATATTTGTATACACAGATATTTGATATTCATATATGTATATGTATGTATTTAAGTGTTGCATCCATTGGTATTTTGTTGCCTATGTGTGTGCGTGGGGTGGGCGAGTTTAGTTTAGTTGTTGAGGGAGCGCTTGCCCCAGCCAGCGTGCAGCTTCTGCCATTGATCGCGCTTGCCCCACATGCCCTTCAGATTGTTCCAGGTGGGCTCGCGCTTGCCCCAGGCACCTCGAAACTTGTTCCAGCCCTGTGCCTGACGCCGCTTGCCCCAGGCAACGTTCATGTTCTTCCAGGCGCGCTTCTCCATGCCATTCTCCGAGTTGAACTCATCGCCGTCTTCAAGGGAATTCGATGGCTGTTGCTGCTGCTGCAGTTGTTGTTGCTGCTGCTGCAGTTGCTGCTCCTGATTGTTGCTGGCCCAGCGCTCGAAGGTGTTCCAGTCGATGGTGTTGGTGCCGTCGGTGATGACCAGCGGCACAAAGTGCCCCGTCATATAGATCGAATCATCCATTTCCAGGGCAGCCGGATCGCTCGACGAGCGCTTGCCCCAGGAGCTCTGCAGCGATTGCCAAGCGCGTTTGTTGTTGTAGAGATCATTGTCGCCCAGTTGCTCGACCACCTGATCAGTGAGTCCCGTGGCGGCCAGCTCGTTGTTGTTGCCACTCTGGCCACTCGCCATGGCCGCAGCCCGGCTGCTGTGCAGGAAGAGCAGCAGCAGCAATAGCCCGAAGCTCTGCGTCGCGCAACTCGAGCTGATTCCCGACTCAGCCATGTTCCTGCAAGGCAAGAGACTAAATGTGAATATGAAGTGAAAAATGTGAAAAATTGAAACATTGTGTGGGTAACAGAGGCGGGAAAAGTGCGTGGATCAATTAAGTTAAAGCGCCGTGTTGCCCTGTTTTCCCCAGGGGCACGCAGTGAGTGCCGTTTCTGTTGCTCCTCCTGCTGTTGCTGCTACTCCTGCTACTCCTGCTGCTGCTGCTATTGCTGATGTTGTTGGCAATCATTTCCGCCTACGCCTCAAATTACAGCAACAAGCGTAACGATTTAGCTAAATAACCACTCTAATTGAAAGCGGTGGGGCGGCCGAGCAGCCGGCCCGGCTGTCCAACCACTCAACTCCCGGTGGCAGGCCAAGTTCGAATGCCAAATGCCAACCGCTGCGCTAAAAGCCAACAGCGCATAACAGTTACAATTTATGGCCTATTAATGGGCTATTGCAGCTCGGCAAATGAGCCAGAGGTAGAGGTAGCTCGCGGTAGGCGGCAACAGCGAACTCCAAAGGCAGGCATTATAATGATAATACGCATTCGCCGCATTGTACCACACGGATTTTTAACGCCAGCCCAAAAAAATGCATGAGTGTGTGTGTGTGGGTGTGTATGAGTGTATCAGTGTGTGTGTGTGGGTGCTTTAAAAGCGATACTGTATAATGATAGTAAAGCTTATGGATATGTTTGCTGTTGTACTTAAGTGGCTGCGAATTGCACTTGCACTTGAGAGAGACCTTAGAGAGAGGGGGAGAGAGGCGGGAGATAAGGATGGGATGTGATGCTGCTTGGCACTGTTTGCGCTTGCTGCTTAAGAGGTTCAACTTATGCGCTGTCAGAGCTCTGAAACAAGCAATCACATGCGTATACACTGCCAGAAATGGGTGGTTCGGGTGGTTTCTGTGTGGCTTGCGATATATCGATTACAATAAAACTTGAATTAATTATAAGCCTTTGAAAGTGAATGACTATACTCGTAAGTTTTTGGTCAGACTAAAGTCTTTAGAGTGGTATTTAGGCCTTTGATATTGCTCACTCTACTAAATTTCCCTTTGCTCAGATTTTTCAGAAATCTGTTTATGCTTTGCCAACATTTCATAACTTCATTTAGTTAACAACTTAACTAATCGACTAGCAGCTGCCATAAATATATGCATATCATCCAGCGAGCTGCTTCACTGAGCTAATTACGGACATTACACACTGTAAGCCAGCCGTAATAAAACAAAAAATTCCAAAGAGTAAAGGGCTTTTCCCAGGTTCTCGAAAAGAGCGCAGCCATTACCACATACATATCAGAGGGAGTTAATATAGTCCCATCATGAGGCAGCGGGCGGAGCGGCAACTGGAGAAGGAGGCGTGACCTTATCGCTATCTAATCGAAGCGGGCGCCGATTAAACGATGCTTTCACATTGTTGCTTTACGGCAAATGTGGCTGGGATTGGAAAGTTAATTGGAGAGTCAACGGGCTGCTGCTGCAGTTGGTCGTGCTGCCCGGATCTTGGCTCTTGGCTCTTGACTGATTGTCGACGGGGTTTTGGCTTTGGTTTTATGCTGTCTTAGTTTGCATTTAATTTGTGCGCTTGTCGTTGATTGATTGACGTCCAGGATGAAAGTTTTAGCGGCTTTGCGTTAAATTATAATAGATAGCAACGTCGTTTCGATAGGGCACGCATCAAATTTTATGACCACACACACACACACACGCACACCGACTCGTTGGGGGCAAAGGGCAATCGTTCAACTGGGAGCCAGAGTCAGCACGTTCTGTAATTGAAATTAACTGAAAATATATTTATGGCCGTGTTAGGGGCTGACATGCCAGTGAATTGTGTTGGCTGAACCTCGAGCTCTTAGCCAACTCCGAGTGGCCTGTATTATTCAGCAGCTGCTGTCCAGGCATTATTCACGCTCGTGTCGCCCGGTTGACAAGCACAGGTACTTCTTCAGCATCTTCTTCGACTGATGCGACTGCTTGAGCCGGGGCACATCCTTTGCAGCGCGAGCTGCTTGAAATAAATGTGCCCAATATGCGTATGTACATATATATAGCGCATTTCGCTCGCTGTTAGTGTGCGGAGGCGTTGGTGTTTTCGAGAGGCGTGTCTCGGCTGGCGCTCTACTATTCATTGCGCCCTTACTCGAGCAGGCAACGCCAATATTTGCCAAAGGATGGCGTTCGCCTATAAGTATTTTGTTTAAATAGGTACGAAGGCTTTCGTCCCACGTTTCGACGACATTTCATTTGAATAAAAATCATCGCGCCTCGAACACGCAACAACGAAAGCTCGTGAATAAACAGAATATCCACAGAAGTGTAAATAAATTTACTAGAGAACCCAGCTACGGGGGCTTAGGAGCTTTTTTTATTTCTTACTCTTTTTTTATTTGTGGTGGTATGTCGGTTTCGGAGCCTTTTTTCTCTACTCCCCTGCCCGCACTGCAGCTGTTCGTGGCAGGCTTTCGATTTTCTGCTAATGTCTTCATTTTGACTGCCTAATATTTCAATTTTTTAATGCCCACAAATTTGCCTCTCGAGTTTATATACAGTAAACATATTTAGCTTAGGCTGCGTCATTCCACCAGCAAATATGTCAAATGAGCTCACGCTAATAACTAAGTAAATTCACTTTTAAGGAATTCACATTTGATATATTATTATAGAAATTAAATAAATAGTTGATGTTCAAGCTCTTGATAATGAATTTTAATATATTGTCGAAGTTATATTCGAACTCTTCAAATAAATTTAATATAATTTAGGCAATAGTTAAAAAACTTAAAATATGCTAGAGCTTCGAGTTATATAGATTAAATTGGCAAATAAAATTTTAAAATGTTTTAAATATATATATAAATATATTTTGTTTTTTTTTTTTTGAATACTTTTTAAAGTAGAAAAATAAAATAAAATAAGTTTTAGACATTAGGTCATACATTTATGTATGTATATATTCTAAATTATTGTGTATATATTTTTTAGTCATATCTAAATTATTTTTGTTGTTTGTATTTTGTTCTTCTTTTTTTAATAATTAAAAAGGAAAAATTTAAAGGCAGATATTAAATAAACTATTGCCCCTACTATTTTTAAGCCTCAAATACTTAATTTTCATTTTTGTTGAGAAAGTATCCATATTACTCTATTTTCTACTTAGGATTTTGTTATTATTATTATTTTCTTTAATTATTAATTTATGTTATATTTGCAGAGTAAGACAGATAACCTAAAAAATTGGCTATGGATGGACTTTCGGGATTCGCAAATATATATTATTTTTATATAAAATGAATTTTCAAATCAAATTCAATTAAAACTTTATTTTCTAGCCTAAACACTTTTCAAATGTTTTCCATGGCACCTATTACCCATATGCATTTCCCGTAATCGACTCACCTGTATGCTTGATTATTTGATTGTATTTGAAATGCCGGAAATGTTGCCTCGACTTCCGCTGTTTGTGGTCTATGCGTCGAGTGCGGTAGAGATCTGAATACGCACGCGTTCTATTACACTATAAACTTGGTTAAGCACGTGAAATGACTTTTATAACTGAATTTGTGGCAGCTGCAATTCAATTAGAACTGCTTTCGATGGACTGCCTCGTTGCTTTTCGCTTGGCACTGCGCTGCGGCTCGAATGTCTGCGCAAACCTGTTGATCAACTGTTAATGATACGCAGCTTGGCCGCGACGCCCGTTTATAAATCAAAACGGAAGCGAATCGCGACACGATTGCACCATACGAACGTGACACACGAAGTGCTCACACACACACACACACGCACACACAAGCGAGCGCACGCACACGCATAGAGTGAGAGAGACATGCACACAATAGCGAGCTTTGTGTCGCGCAGCTGGCGACTGCAGCAACGGAAGTGGCCCAAAAAGTGTTGCCTACTTAGTGGGGCAGTCAACAAAGCGTCCATGTCCCCGGCTACTGCTTTAACTTGCTTCCAGCGCACCACCTCCTACCCTTGGTGGCTCTTCCTGTCACCGCTACCGCTTGTCCTGCTCCTACTTTTAGCTCCCTCCCCCCGCCAATGGGGCCGTTTGACGAAGCGAACGCATTGCGCGCTGAAGTTGATGGCACACATGCGCGCCTTTGCAATGTTTATTTGCCATCCCCTGGGAGACGCACACGCACAGGCACATGCACACATATACATATATAGATGTGACCACGCGTAGGCTCATTCAAATTCATGTGCATGCTCCATTTGGTTAAGCTTTAGCCCGCCCCCAACCGCTGCCCATCCCCTGCTACTTAGGCTTAGCCAACGCCCATTGCTGACCTTTAATATTGAATGTACTTGTAACGCGAATCGATGGCCTGCAATTGCATTTCTTGGCCACACACCAATTGATATATAATGTGTTTTTCTTTTCCCATTTCGGGTGAATTTGCGCACAAGTAAAAACCCTTTTAGAGCTTCATGAATATTTATGACTGCCAGATGCAGAGCAGCGGAGCTGTTGCTTGTCTCTTTTCTCCTCTTTTCCACTTTTTTCCCTTGCAACATTTCAAAAACGTTTCTTCAATTACGAACGCAACCTTTGATACGGACGATTGTGTATCACTGTGTGTGGTTGTGTGTGTGTGCATGTTTGTCTCTTTTGGATATCAACAGGTTTTCATTTGTGCCATTTGATAGCCACTCTGGTTGAGGACGGCAAATAAACGATGATGGGAATATTTATGACAGTGCCACCTCTACCTGTGCGTATAATGAATGGGTTATGGAGCAGGCGGCGTCGCACGTACGGGCATATCACACCCATCGCTCAACCGATAAGGAAGGCTGGTTGTGGCCCTTACGTAGTTACTAATTGATTTTGCCACTGATAAATTGGTTCGGAATAATGCTATCATCAAATTGTAGACAGCTCTACATGTGTTTTTTCTGATTGGTCTTCGAGTGCGGCAATTGTAAATCATTTGTCACTTACATGGAAAATACTAATTGACTTTGGCCTATTTCTTGCTACCCTATAATACTCGAAATTATGTTATTAAATCGAAATCATGGCTTTAATGTTCATCTAGCTGCAGCTGCAGTCATGCCCTGCTGCACGCGTTGAAGCCCTGCTTGTTGGCCAACTGTTGACCTCTCCGCCTTCCGGCCCCCACCACACACAAACATATTTACTCTTTGAAATGGACACATTTCTAAAGGAATACCCTTGGTGCTTTCATTGTAAGATGAAGTAGCAGACGCTGTTGGCAGCTAATAATAATTTGTTTGCACTTTGCATATGCCAGCTGGCATCAAAACTCAATCACAATGTGGGCAGCCGGAACCGAACGAATGAATGAGAGTGAGAATTTAATATGGCATTGCTGCATACACTTGTGACACTTCATATAACCTAACATAATATATCATATACCTAAGCATTTTAAAAATGTGCACATTATTGAAAGTAAACTAAATGCAGCAATAACTCAATTTCAATTTCATTTCTATAGCTTCTATGCATTTGATATATTTCGATTTTCAAAAAATGCCGCTCAATGTTGTTGCCAGGCTGAAGCTGACTGCTACGCAACTCAAGTTTCTATCGATAAGCGACATACGCAAACTCTCATCTCTTGCGGACGTGCACACCGGCTGAAAAATAAATAGAACTTGTATGGGTTTTTTCTAAACCCAATAAATATTTCCGAGGTTTATTGAATAAAAACCTCAGAATGGATATAATACTGCCTGATCAATGTAATGAACAGAAATTTCTTGACTGTGCTGCGAAAATACAGTATGACGAGTTCCATGCAGTAAGTATAACAAATTAGACGGCATTTTCTTAGTCTAACTGTTGTTTTTCTTTTCTTGTGGCAGAAAATGTTTTTGTTCTTTGCGGGTTACAGCGATGTGGACGTCTATCAGCTGATACCTGATGATCGCACTCTGCAGTTAATATACGGATGGGAAGCGTGCCATATACACAGTCGTGAACGCATCACTGAGGAACTGGTCTACATTGTCCGAATACTGGCGCATCATACGTTGCAGCTGTGGTTCAGCCAGGAGTGGATTGGGTGCTCGGAGAGCCTCAAGCGCATGCTGATATACTACATAAGCAAGGGCTACACAAAGTTTAATAAGATTAAGGGACTATGCAACATCGACTGGCCTTATATACTCAACTACCAAATGAACCCATGGCGTTTGCCCTACCTGCAGCAGCTCTTCGCCAATTTAATGCAGAATAAACATAATGTGATTGAACACGCCGTGCCGCCAGCCACGCCAGAAGGTGTAAATATTTACCTTGTGTTGACTTGAATTAATCGTTTCTCTTCTTTTGGTAGATATAACATTTCTGATGCAGGAGCGTTTGCATTTGATTATTTTGCGTCTATTGAAACTCTTCGATGCTGGCAGTTGGGAAGCTGTGAAGCAGCTTTCGCTGCGTGTGCTCGCCGCCTGGCTGAAATGTTATCCAAAAATATATGGTACAAGTTTGCCCTTTGAGCAGACGTCCATAGTGCTGGTGGCGCATCTCTATCTGCTAACGGTTTTTGTTGCAGACGACAATCGTGGATATAACATTGATAATATGGTAGATATACGGAGTAAAATTCAGTGCACTGACTTTAATATATAACTCGCTTTGGCAGATGTACAACATACGCTTCTATGCGCAGAGCATGCAGGAGGCATCGAATACGGAGGCCATGGGCTACACACCCGCTAGACTGATTGCACAGATTTGTGTGCGCTTGGGCCTAGGCAAGGATGGTTTCTTCGAATACATTGTGTTCAAGAGGTTCCATTTGAACCCCGTCACCTCATTCGCTGTCATGCTGGAGGCCTACACAAGCTACGTGCTAGGCAATCAGCTGCTAGAGCTGATGGCTCTCAATGAGCACGACTTTATGGCGCACCTGGCAAAGTTCAAGGTGCTGATGCATTGCTATGTGGAGGAGCGTGAGAACAGCGAACGTTTCTTACTCAATGAACTGCAAAAGCTAGAGTGCCAGCGCAACAGCCACGCGCTACCGCACACGGTGAATCTGAATCTCAACTATCAGCAGCAGATTTGCAAGGGCAATCGTGCGAGCAATATTGGCAACTACAAGAACTACGACGACGACGAGAAACCACTGCAGGATGTGGACGAGGAGCTAGACAGACAAATAGATCCGGTCTTTCAGAACGTGCCAAATAATGAGAAGGTGTTGGACTTTGTGTACAAATTGCTGGCACAGCGTGTAAGTTATCCTAATCCTATATATATAAATTATATATTAATAATTCTTTGCTTTCACAGAAATTCAGAGGCTGGCAGTTTGCCAAGATAGCGATCCTCTTAAAGATAATTGGCCAGAAGCTGAATACAATTGAAGTTTGGCGCTATCATCCGGGCTTGACCACGCAATTCATGCTTAACCTGGAGCACAATCTCTCTGATAACTATGCCGACTTGGCCAAGGTGTTTTCGGAGCACGCCTTCATGGAGGCTGAGTTCTGGCTAACTGCTTTCTATTTACATCCAACACGCAGCAGCTACTATGAAGTCAAACGTTGCTCGCGCATTAAAAAGAAGCGAAAGGATGACGAGGAAGTTGTCTCTAGCAGAGCTGCGGCACGTCCTGACAAACTGGAGCAGCATATCAAATATGAGCTGTTGAGTTCTACGATTGATGTTGATGAAATTGTTGCCATTACGAATCATAATTCGCCCGTAGCCGACTATGATCCAATTTCCAAGGCGCTGCAAACACTGCGGCTGCCGCGCAGCATACTCAAAGACTTGCTCACGGTGGCCTTTCAGCCACGCAACAAACGCTACTCCTGGGCTTTGGAATGGAATACTTTGCACGAGCGCTGCAGCGCCCTGTTGAAGAGCACGGACCTAAAGCAAAAGTTTGTGGCTTTAAATATGGCGGAGGCCAATGATGATCTGAAATATTTGAAGATCGATTATGAAAAGTATAAAAATCGGCCGCAATTGGACTATGGCACCATCGAAGAGGGCTACGAGAACGCTGTGAACGCAGCTGAGGGGGATGCTGAACTGAGCGCCGATGAGGACGAAGAGGCGCAAAAGCCACCGCGTGAGAAGAATGACCGGGACAGGAAGCGCCACCGAATACCGGTTAAGTTCTGGAAGGAAGGTAATTAAGACAAATAAGCATACTCTCATTTCCAGTTATATTAACTCAATGTTATGCTCAATAGTGTCCGAGGATGAAGATGAGGAGGAACAGGAATCTGACGAATCCGAGGCCTACTACACAGGCTCTGGAAGGCGCACTCGTTTTCGAGCAGCTGCGCTCGTGGCCAATACGATGATCAGCGACATGGATAGAGCCATGCGCAGTGGACGTCGTTCTCCGGCTGCCGAGCCACCAGCAGAGCCGAAGACACAGGAGACCGAGCAATCTCCGGTCGAAGCAGAGACATCGAAGCCACCGCCGCCAGAGAAATCAAACGTGCCGAAGCGTTCAATTGGTGAGCTGCTGCAATCGCAGGCGAAGTACACGAACGAAACTAGCGGCTTTAAAGCGTTTTCCGACATTTGGAGCTTCGAGAAGGTCGAAGAGCTCAACGTGGAAGTGGATGATAATGTGCTCATGGAGAGTAATTCTCTGCTGAGTAAATTTAAAAGTTTGCAGGGCTTAAGACGAAACGCACCGGCGACGACGACTCAGCTAGACACGAGCACGGAGACGGCGTACTCACGCACCAGCAGCCGTTACAACAGTGAGACGGACAGCTTGGAGTCTGGAGCATCGATGATGGCCATGCACGATGCGAACGAGTTCGAGGAGGGACAATCTGAAGCTGTAACTGGCGTAAGTAAAGTGTTCACGCCCCCTCCGGAGCCAACTTCAGATTTTACAATGGAGACAGAAGTGTTGCAGCTCAGAGGAAAGTCTTTGACCGGAGATGAGGAGGCCGCCAAAGCAATGCCGGGTGCCTTGGCGACGGAGGAGCGGACGGTAACGGAAGCTGAGACGGAACCGGCGAATCAACCAGCCATAGAGAAACAACCAAGCAATGAAAATGTCAAGCGATTCAAAGCAAATGATAGTTCAAGTCAGGAGCCAAGCTCATCCGTGAGTTTAGCTAGCGATGTGGATGCGCGACTGATTCAGGAGTGCTTGAGCCGTCAGTTGGAGGTGCGTCTGCACATGCTCTCACTACAGGACATTGAGCAGCTGCGTGGACTGAGGGTGCGCGTAAAGCGCACGAATCTCCACCACTATTACCGGGAATTGAAAACACAACAGGAACACAGCAGATCCTCGTCGACAAGCAAGCAGAGCCACACTGACGGCAGCAATGCCTCCACGCCCACTTCGGAGGTGCAGAGCGAGTGCGGCAGCAGAAGCAAAGTCAAGAAGGAGTTTGTGCATATAACATCCGATACGGCCGACCCAAAGGCAGAGCCTAGACTTACGGTGCAATTGAAACGCTTTAAGCACATCACTTCCGATTCGTCCACAGAACCGGATGAACCGGCGCGTCCAGCCTCGTTGCGACGACGACGACGGGGTAACAGATGGAGCCAGACGAAAATCAAAGTGAATCCGGCAAAGTTAGCGAAGGTGAAGCACGTGACGGGCGATACGGATGTCATCGAACTCTCCTCGGAGTCGACGTCATCATCGCAGTCGCCTGTGCCCGTGACCGTGAGCCGATTCCCAGCTATGGTGGTGCCCTCGGAATTGGATCCACTCTATGAGGAGGAAATCGTACCTTTCTGAAGATGGAAGGCATTTGCTAAGCTGATGCTGGTTTCTCTCGCTCTCCCTCGCTCTCGCTCTCCCCGCTCACACGCATGGCCCGGAGCTACGTGACTGGAGCGAATGCAGTCGGGGTTGCACGCCACGCACACATACACACACACACACAGGCAAGGCAGGGACAAGGATTGGGCACACACAGGCAGCTTGTTAAATTGAATTTGCGTCGCTTGTTAGAATGCAATTTGCCCGAGGCACACATATATGTATATTTGTCGATGCGAGTGTATTTTCTTTGGCTCGGACGGTGTTAGGATGTTTGATGAAATTATATATGTACAGAAGCCAGCTCATGGACCGGCACAAAGCGGGCATGGCTTTTATTTAGTTAACACTGCCTTGAGGCTATGCCTGCTTGCGTGTGTGTGTGTGTGTGTGCGTGTGCGTGAGTCTTGGGCGACAATTGCTGAGAAATTGAATGCGCCAGCTTCCATAATAATTCACATACTTTCATGCTAACCTAATAAGCGCTCACACTTCAATTAACTGTATAATTGATACGCATTATGCCTACTCACAAAACCTTCAATTAGCCACACGCGTCCGATCGACGGCTGCCACTTGAGCCACCAACAACCAGCGCTGACAACAACAACATTGCATACACACACGCACACACACCGACACGTGGCGCATGGTGTGAATTTCGATGGCAACATTTGAATTGCTGTAAGCCACAGTCGACAAGCGGCGATTGCTTGGCTTATAATCTTTGCTTTGACAAGAATATCCTGTGGCTTATCTCATAGGTGTTCGAAACAGAAATAACTAAACTGCTTAACTCAATTGGCTGCGTTTCTCCGGATATCTTGAGACTTGTACAAAAAAATGTGACCAAAAATGTAAATAAAGAAACAAGTATTAATAATGCAATTTGAAAATGTTTTTATGTATTTATATTTATTATTATGTTTTAATGGGTCGTAGATTGAAGACGAAGTACAAACTTCCTTCAAATTTAGAATTAATTTTCCTCAAGAAAGCATTATTAGCTAGAGAATTGAAATTTAGAGCATTTACTTATTTATATCTATATAATATCTATAATAATATGAAATGCGTTGACCACTCAAACTCCAATTGGAGACTTGGAAAATCGAATACAACTGTGTCTTGTACAGTTCTATATCTAGAAACTTTCGCTGTTAAATTGGGCAGTGGGAGACAGTGACAGGGATCTGGCATACTATGGGCTGCGAATGGGTATGCTACAGCCGGTAAAGGCCCGACTCAAACGCTTTCATTTGTCAGTTATATGTTTAAAATATTTGCATACAATTATTCCCCTTTTTTTGTCCTTAAAATTATTTTGAGGACTTTTCATTAAGTATATATGCCAGATATAAGCTATATTCTAACTACAACAAATCCACATCTATATCCAGCTTAAAAGAGAAAAGTTCCCACAGTTCACTTAACGCAGTTACTCGGCAGCTACTTCTAAGAGCTCTTCAATTGCCATAAATCTTGGCAACTGTCATCAATTTGGAACAATTAGCGTGCTTCAGGCCTCTCAATTAACGGTAAGCAGTGTCGCTGGCGACTCACTTTAAAAAAATGTTGGCTCGTGTCAACAATTTAGACCGGAATGGGCGGACGTATCATAACAAACCTGCACGTGCTCATTGTGGGCGGGGGCATGTGTGGCAGCCACTTAAAGTGGCAATCCCATGCAGCCTTGGGGCGGCGGCTCAGGCAGCCACTCGAGCAGCTGTGAAGTGGCTGGTGCCACAAAGCTCTGGTCCAATTCTGTGGCACGTGCCAGCCAGCCAGCGCAGCTTCACACATGTTGCGCCCACGGAAGTGTTGCGGCCACGTGCCGGTAATTCGCTTAGCGACAGGCGTAAGCCCGCAATGATTATTGCGGTTGCAAAAAAATAATAAATAAATAATGGAAAAGAGTTGCGCGCAATTGATATGAAGTGGCCACAAGATGTGTTGTGACAACGGCTGCTGATAAGCGGCACAGAGCATGCCGCTTTGAACTTTATGCGCTGATCCTCGCTGCCAGACAGAGCAGAGCAGAGCCAAAGAGAGCTGGGAGACAGATAATTCACTCTCATAGCTGCCATTGGCTTACGTTGAGGCGTAAAAAATGCTCGCATTTTAACTGGTAGTGGTTGCTGCTGCTGTCAGTGTGCCTCTGTGTGCGTGTGTGTATGTGCGTGTGTGTGTTTGTGTGTACAACCCCCTTTAGGCTAGAGAGCGAGTGGCAATCACTGCCGCGCATATCTGTTGGGATTTGTGCCATGGCGCCGCCATCGTCGCGACCGACGACAATGCGTCGAGGGTTGTTACCCGCCTAAATCAGCGGGCTTACCAGCCAGCTCGACCAGCACATAAAACCGTTGCGCACTCCTGTTCAGCTTTTAGTTGGTGCGGGCACGCGAAACGGTTAAGGCAACACACAAGAGCACAAATATCAGTGATATACGAGAACAAGCTAATATATATATATATATATCAGAGTAAAATGCGCCTAGTTGAGATCGTGCTTTAGATAGAGCTGCATCTATAACTATATATATAAGGAAAGCTACTGCGATCTCAACATGTCCGCCTGCTACAATGCCTACAATCCGGCGCATTCGTTTCAGTTTGAGGAGGCCGACGATGACGATGCTTCCTTTGACAGCGGCTACGAGAAGAGCTTTGAAACGGAGGCCCAGACCAGCTCACGTCGCCGTTTGGACTTTGGCGAACACTGCGGCAGCACAACGCCGGCCCAGGCGCCAGCGCCGTTGGCCTATGCCGGCAACTGGGAGATGCAAATGAATTCGCCACCTGCCGGCTTCGTCGGGCTGCTGGACTCGAGCAGCAATCACAGCACGCGCAGCGGTCGCACGCTGGTGGAGCACCTGAACAGTCGCGCCGCAACGGCCACATTCGAGCCGCTGGTGACCAGCACGCCGGTCAAGTCGCCGGAGGATCCGAATGCGCCGCGACCGAAGCGGAAATATGCCGTCGGCAAGAATCGCGTGACGCGTTCGCGCAGTCCGCTGCAGGTGGTGCGCATCAAGAAGTTCCGGCGGATGAAGGCCAACGATCGGGAGCGCAATCGGATGCACACGCTGAACGATGCGCTGGAGAAGCTGAGGGTCACCCTGCCCTCGCTGCCGGAGGAGACCAAATTGACGAAGATCGAAATTCTACGCTTTGCCCACAACTACATCTTTGCGCTGGAACAGGTGCTGGAGAGCGGCAACACCATCAATCTGGATCTGGAGAAATTGCAGAACTTTACGCTGAGCGGCGAGCGCATCACCAAGGAGCTCTTCGATGCGCTCTTCGTGAACCCGCAGCCGTATCCCATGTTTGGCAACGGGCGCATCTTTCCCTACGGACCGCATCAGCAGCAGACGCCGCCGATGCACTATACGGCTGGCCAGGCCATGGACTATCAGCCACCTGGCTTTGATCTGGGCAGCAGCATGCGCTACTATCAACAGCAACAACAACAGCAGCAACAGCAGCAGCAGCAGATGGTGGCGCAGTCGGAGCTTAGTCCTCAGCCCACAACTTCGGCTGCGTCTCACTTTTCCCAGGAGAAATATGATCTGTTTCGCAGCAGCTTTGAGGCAGCCGCCATGAACGACTCGGGCCTGCATCAGCAGAGCAGCTTCTACACACAAACGCCGCCCTGGAAGGACTACCAAGAGGATTATCACCAGCAGCAGCAGCAGCAGCAATTGCTTTATAAACAGTTTCAGGTATAGCATAGTTTCGGGGGCATCAGTGCGGGTGTCTATCTTCTCTGGGTGATATGTTCGACAGTGTGCTGAACCCTAAGCGGCACCGACAGCTGGAAAGGATTCACGCAAGCGCTGCACTAGCGACTCACCTTTGACCTATGGCTATATATATGCATATATATATATAGATAGATAAAAGTGTTTTGCTTAGAGCAGCCGAGTCAGTATTACTTTTCCAGCTCTCAGTCCCGCTGCGGCTCGCAATCAGTTGATATTTTGCATTAAGTATTAAATTGATAGCCAAGGCCGTGCTAAGCCAGGCGGCCTTAGTTATCAATTTGATTTGATTCACTTGGTGAGCCAAACAAAGCTTCAATTGGAATTCCAGATCTGATTGGGCTTTTGTTTTGCTCACTGAACTGAACTATTGAAGCTAAAAGTGTTTTCTATATCAACTAATTCACACTCAAATATAAAGCAATTTCATTTATATTTGATTGAAATGAATGCAAATATAAGAAACACTTTTTGCTCTAAAGATCGAATACAAAACGCATCGGTTGTCCATGTAAATTTAGTCAGAGCATCCATGTACCTTTGCTAGCAAGCCATATACTTATACATTAAGATCAGACGACTATATTTAGGATGAAGCATTAGCTAGATTTAGTTAGTTGGTTGGGTTAACAATGCAATTGCTAAGGAGAAACGCGAGCTAGTCATTTTTGCAAATCAGGTTTTATATATCTAAATATATATATAACTATATTTCGATTATAACTTAAGCTGAATTTGATGTAAACTATTACAATTTATTTTTGCTAATAAAGTTGAAGAAAAACCGAAACAAAACAAAACTACTGCAAAAAGCGATGCTTAGGTAAGCAGCAAATGGAAGTGGAGAAGAAAATTGCTAAAGTCAAGCCAAACAACCCTGAGTATGTGCATGTGTGTATGTTTGTATGTGTGTGTGTGTGCGGATTTCAGATTTTCAAACAAAAGACTTAAATTCAAATAAATATTGTATATTGCAGTGCACATAAAATGAATGCGTGTGTGTGCCTGTGTGCGTGTGTGTGTGTGTGTGAGTGCAGCTTGTTTATTGTAGGGGGCATTTTTGCGCCCTTACAATTCGACATGGGGTGAGTCGAACAATGGAAGATTGCCCGTCACCTGCCACAGAATTACGACTACAAAACGAATGTACCAATGCCTAAAATATACAACAGCAGCAGCAAAAGCAACAACAACAATAGCAGCAGCAGCAGCAGCAGCAACAGCAACAGCAGCCGAGAGTCCTGAAACATGAGCCAAGTGGCAGTGGACCTGCATGAATGCCACTCAAATTATTTAGTTGAATGAACCGGCAAGAGTCGAAATACTGAGTCGACTGACTGACTGACTGACTGACATTTTCCGTTACAGGAAAATAGAAAGGGTGACTCGTCGAAGATGCTGAGCTATATATTGTTGGAATGCAACATCTCCAAGAGAGTAGAGTGGAGTGGAGTAGAGTAGAGTAAAGTAGAGTCGCTAAGCTGCGCTTGTCATTTGTGCAGCTTTGTTGAAGGTGTCGGGATTTATCTTAACAATAATCATTATTCTAGCCAGTATATTTGTCGTTGTCAAAGGCGCAAATACGCAGCGGGCGAGCCGCTAAGCTGCATTCAATGCCAGCAGAGCTGGCGCTGAGGGTGATGCGCACAAAGGACAACTGTTGGACGGGGATACGGACGGACGGACGAAGCGCACAGAGGACGGGCATCATTAGCGTGCTGTCCCGCTAGCTGTGTCACGGGGTAGCAGCTCACTGCAGATGCTTATCGTCGGATCAATAACGGCATTACGCATACAACTACCAGTCCCCGCTCTCTATATACAATATATATATATATATATGTGACTATGCTAATACTGTGCGAGGCTTTGGTTAAACAATTTGCCGATTGCCGTAAGACGATAAGAAAACCAAAATGGAAACAAATTGCCAAAGCACGGTGCAAGGAGCAAACACAATGCTGACTGCGTCAAGTGCAGGTCCTTTGGGTCCGATTTATATGTGAGCCAATGGGCAATAGATTTCATTTCTTTACGCTTGGATATTGAAAAAAATGTAAGCAATTGTTTGACTTACTTGCAATGAATGTATATTCAGTGGAGGGTAGAAAAATAATCTCTTGAAGAAATCTCTCTTAAAAAAATACAAATAGAAATTATATATGTACCTTATTATACAGCTTTGATCACATAAAAGAAGTCTCTTCCTATACCGTTTCAATATATTAATATGATGTCCTTTAGCAGCTGCTTTGATCTTTAAGCAATGTTTTATTCCTAACATGTTGAATATGGGACTTTTCCACAAAAACCCCTTTAATTCTATCATCTAGTTGTACAATTTACCCTTTTAAAAACCTTACAAGCCCATAAAAGTATTCGACATTTGTGAACATAAATTAAGAGCATTTGATGCCGTCTAATTCTTGCTCAAGCATAAACGTGCCAATTTGTCTATTTGGTTCCAGATTCCGATATCAAAATTGGCAAAAATCGCAAATCGAATTTTATTTGGCGAATTGATTGTTTTACGCCTTTTTAGCATTCACACACATTCACCAGCCAGCTAGCATAAAAAATTTATATATGTATATATAAGAGTAGAAATCAGAAATTTAACCCTTCTGCAGCACATGTGCATTAACGTAACCCCTTCTGGAAATCCCTCTTTCTCTTGTTTTTTTTTTTTTTTTTTGGCAAACAGAATTCGCTTTGGTGGGTCGAGTTGAGCCGAGGCGAGTCGCTCGACCTTTTTAGCGATTCATTGCCCTGCTCGAATTGGTTTATCTGTGAAATCTGTGACGCTGCATGTATATGTAGGTCCTTTTAGTCCTGCCCTACCTTGAGTTGTGTGCTCATCTAACCGAAAAACATTGGATAAACAAACAGCCGCTCGAGTATTTTGTTACATTTGTTGCCGCGCCGAGGAAGCCAATCTGTCGCATTTGTGTGCATGCTCGTCCTTGCAGGATAATCATTAGACACACACACATTCTCTCTGTGTGTGTGTGAGTATAAACTGTAAACTGTGCTCGCAAGTTTTGATTGCGATTTTAATCCGATCTGAGCGGTTTTAGTCAAATTTAAGCAGATTTGTGTCACATTGTTGCAACAGAAAGTGGAACGCACAAAATGTAAACACATGTAAATCAAAAATCATATTCGATACACACGATTCGAATTGAGATAACAGCGGCCGAATAACTATTTGAATAGCTTGAGTTCTTCTGATGAGAGAGCTGAGCGTAGCTCTTGAGCAGATGAGCTGCCTAAGTGAAGCTGCTGTGGTAGTAGTCGTAGGGTAATGAAGGTACTATGAGAGGGGAATGCTATTGGCTGAACTGATAGTTGATTATAGTCGAAGAAATACTCGTTGTGAAAGCATACTCTGAGTATGCAAATGTCTGTCTATACTGAAAGACTATAGAGACTCAAAGACTTGGAGCATCTTCTTGGATTCCCGTCGGGAATCATTCTTGGTATGACCTCTCGGATGGTTGACTGGGTTCATCCACTCAGTGTTGACTTAGATTTTTGTCTTGGATCGTCAAATCAGGCAGCTAGAATTCCCAAGACTTGCAGGTGGATCACTGCTGTTCCCCTCTTTATTTGTAATTATATCAATATCAGGATACATGATATATGTGTTATGTTTGAACATAGTTAAGGCATGCCTTTTGCAGCATATTTACAAAAGATTGTTTTTCTATTATTTCCCCTCTATAAAAGTTCATAAATAATTTGCTTTTTACCTGAGATTTTGTAGGTCAACGAAATGGAAATGGTTTTAGCTATTAGGCGTTTGGCAGGCGCCGGAAATGTCAGTCGTTATTTGCAACCCCAACGGGGAGAGAGAGAGAGTGTGAGGTCGCTGCAGACATAGTTATATTTCATATTCCAATCACATAACGAATATTTCCTTTTCCTTTTCCAAATGAATAAACTGTTAGACAAACAATACATTAAACTTTACAACTTCACACCCGCTGGCTCTGTGTATGAAAACCATTAGAGAGCCCTACCCCGGCAGCAGGAGCAGGAGCACGAGCAGGAGCAGCAGCAGGAGCAGGAGCACGAGCAGGAGAGTCTGGCATTGTACATATATATAGCCAGTAGCTGAGGCTGTACCACAAACTACGAGTTGATTGTTATGCAAATGAGCTGAGTAGCTCAGGACGAAACCAGGACGAAATACGGAATGGAGAGTGCAACCCTAAATAAAAAGTGCTTGGGTTAGCTTTGGCTGCAGTTCATCAAGTGGTCATAAATATATTGAGCCAAAGGAAGAGCGCCAGCCTAATTAATATGCAGCGCCATGTGCATAATGAATGTGACATTTGTAATTTATGGTTGATATTTGTTAACATTCCGACTCTACTGCTGTTCCACTCTTTTTTTTTTTTTTTTGGTTTTGCAGTGCATAAATTGAATTTGTAGGCTGGTGCTAAAAGGTCGTCACAACAACGGTTTCATGCCCAGTTATTGCGAGTGTAAACAACCTTTGATCGAGTGCAAGGGCCGAGCTGACAATATTTGCTATTCGCTATTGATTCGCATACACATTTCGCTTTTGTGCCTTTTAAGCCGCAGCAGCCTGGACTTCCGTTGCATCTATAAGACCTACTTCCGGTTTAGCGCAAAACTGCGCGAAAATCCCCTGATTAAGCCTTCATTGTGCTGCTGTAAAAAATGAGCGAAAAACTGCCAATTTTACCCCCAAAAAAATTGAAATTGATCGAACGGGGAGAGCCGACAAGTAGTTAGCTGCAATTACAATTGCGTGAATTTGGTCGACGCGGGGTGTTGCCCTAAGTCGCTTTTTATGGCACCTCGAGCGGGCCAACTCGGCGTTGGCAGTTGACAGAAAGCGACCGTTATGATTTAGTTAGATATATGGCATTGGCACGCAAGGACTTAATACCCTGCAGGGAACTGAGCTGGAGAAGGTATATGGTTAGTGTGGATGAATAGAATAAACAGGAAATGGGAAATAGCTAAATTGCTTTACTAAAAGTAACTTTGGCATATAATTTAATATAAGTTATATATTTATGATATAATAGTTATATATTTATGATATATGTATATATATAATTTATTTACTTATGATATATAACAATTTATAATGATAGTAAATATATGATATAGATATGATATATAGCTATGATATATGTATATATGAATTTTAAATTCCAACAATGTTTTTTTTTTTAGGAATAAAGACATAATACAACTGATATGGATTATAACTATGTATAGCTATATATGTAAAAGCATATAAAAATATATGTTAAATGCTATTTTCAATGCTACTTAAATTACAATCAATATTAAAATATTATTAAAATTTAATTTTCAATTTTTCATTTAAATTAAATCTCATTAGCTATCTCTTTAGTTAGCCCTTCCCATATATGTATCTCTCACATATCTAATACACGTTCAGCAAATATACAGGGCATTTGTTGGTCATTCACATGTGCCAACTAGGCGCTGCCTATTCATTCATTATCCTCACATAAATTGTTTGTGCCGCAAATGTTAAGGAAATGAGCGACTTCCCTCAAGCGCGAACGTCCTTCGTACCACGGCTCACTCATTAATTGTTCGCATTGTTTGTCCGCTGAAGTTGGACATCTGGCCAGCTGCCCTTCCCACTCGCTGACAGACAGACTGACTAGCTGAATCTAGGGTAAAAGCTGATGTGAGCTGTAACTACATTTGCCGGGACACCTGCAATGGGCCAATGGGCGCTAAGGGTGCTCGACTCTCAGTAGCTGATGTGAGTGTGTGTGTGTGTGTGTGTGTGTGTGTGTAGGGATAGCTGCCATCGACAGCTCCTCTTGGGGCTGGCGCCTCACGTATCGAGCGCATTAAATGCTGATTACCTCAGCTTAGTTAGCTCAGAGCTGGCGCCGACCTTTTGTTTGGCCATAACACAGAAAGGGGACGATGCAGTGTCACTCGAGTTTGAAGTGTGATTTACGATCGACATCATCAATCAATGTTCAAGTGGAAAGTGATTTGGCAACATTTCACAGACAAACTCAAATGCCAGTTGGGTTTTATGCTAATTGCACTGGAATATATATAGAAAATTCTGCTAGTATTTTGAAACGGGCAAAACCTCTCACTCTCCGTATATATATTGCTGTAATTAAACAAGCCAGAGACAACCCTCATAAGAGTGCAGTCTGACTACACTTGATTTGCTGATGTTGACTATGTAGCTGTCGTTGTTGTTGTTGTTGTTGTTGTTGTTGTTGCGTTTTAAAAAGTTATAAAAATAACTCGTTAGATGTGGCAGCAGCGGCAGCTACAGTTAACTATAATGCTTGAACTGCCCTGCAACAGCAACCCCCGATCAGTTCATCTACTGACACACACACACAGACACACACACTCTGCCACCCTTGTATACCAGCAGCAGCATCATCATCATCATCATCCCTTGCAGCACTCGCCAAGGAGCTCAGCCTGAGGCTAATGAGCGCCGCACATTAGTTTTAACAACATTTATTATTTATGGGTTTCTTACTCATTTTTTTTTCTATATAAAATATAAATTGTTAGACGTTACAACTTGGCATTGAAAATTCCCGTTTGCAATTAAAACAAGCACACAGATTTTAATTGGCAGACGCATTTTCTTATTTAACTCATTAATATTGGATGTTTTATATAGGAATATGTGTCTTGGAATGAATGATATTTTTAATTGATTTTAGAGTGGGGTACTAAGGGAATTTCAACTGTGAGCTGTAAGCAAATGAAATGTGAACTACATTAATCATATAGATCAATATACGTATTCATATATTCTTAGATAGTGTATAGGACTCGAAATATAGCCCATTTAAGATGCCGTAAATGCGTCTTGTATGTAGTTTAAAGTACGGAATGTGTAAAAATAGTCAAGAATTGAGAGTCAATTAACCTTATTACGATATGAGCACCTTTAACTTTGACTATCGCCTTATTATGAACAAGATAGGAATCTAAAGATCTCGAAGATGTCCTGCCATCACTTTGTTCCAGTCAAGGAAACTGAGTCCACCAAATGCTTGTCTATGTTTGGCTGCTAAAACAAAGCTAATCATAGCCTGATATCAGTTATATTAGGCACATTATGAACTCCAAAAGTCAGCCATAAGCTAGACTATTTAGTTGAATGCTTTGTTGACTTGCTTTCACATATTTAAGTGCGCCGTATCGCTTTGCATGTCCACGGAGTATAACCAAGTATTCGTGTGTTTTGTTGTAGATACAATTTATTTGCACACATGCTCACATTCCAAAAAAAAGCTAACTAAATACATAACACATAACATATGCATAAATAAATATATGCATGTATGTATTTAGTTTTAGTTCGAACACGTCAAGCTCAGACGTGCAAAAGATGTGGAAATTCCTGTTGGAAATCGAGCTGATATTTATATTGAACTTATTACGCACTTGCCAGAGAATAAAGAGAAGTTATAGTTTCATATACATACAAGTCATTTATTTAATAATATTATTTATTTCAGGCGTTGCAAAAATCTCTTCAGCAGATGACACACATACATATAATTAGAATGACTTTCGATTCGTTGTTTTTGCTAGTTTATGAGAGAACTTAAGCCTAAAAGTTTCGCTGTCGACGAGTTTATACAGTAGCTAATATTACACAGATGTACTCTATATACTCTAGACATAGTCGTATATTATGTACATACTAGATCACATGCATAGTGTGCTTATGCTTATGCTTATGTATGGACTGTTTGGGACCCGCTCAGCCCAAGCCGCGCTGAGCTCTACCTATAGATCATATGCTCAGGCGTGGCTTGGGTATCGGGTCTTGAGCACTAATTTACTAGAATTGAGTTGTTCAGTAATGCCGCCGGCTGGCCGTGCAGAATATGAGTGGGGGCTACAAGGGTCCGTAGATGGGCTCCGAGTAGAGCACGGCGGGCATTGAGTAGCTGTACGAGGTGGGCGTATGCTCTGTGGGCGTGCGCAGACTTGCCTGCAGACTGCGTTTGCTATAACGCTTGAATCTGTCAAAGAAAATATACATTCAATTATAGCTCCCTCTCTCTCTCTCTCTCTCACACACACTCACTTCTTTCTCAGGCAACAGGCCGTGCAGAGCGAGACCAGCGCTGCGATGCCAATGAGCGCCGCCAGTATGACCAGCCAGGCGCCCGCCGACATTAGCAGATTGCCAAAGAGAGCCGCCGTATGGGTGCGTCGCACCGAGCAGGACTCCAGATCGCTCACGCCGTACGCCGCATAGATGTCGATGAGCTCGTGTCGCAGCTCCTTGGAGTTCATCAGCTTCTGCATTTCGCTCAGCGATAGGGCGGCGCCGTTGCGGAACATCTGGAAGCACGAGCTGGTCGCCGTAAAGTCCAGGCTCATGTCCGCGCGCGTAAACACCTGCGTGTCCAGCACGTGCAGCTCCAGACCTAGGGGCTTCAGTTTTTTCTGCAGCTGCTCCTGGAAGGGCCGTATGTTGTGTTGAATCTCGTTCGGCGGCCGTGCGAAGACAAACTTCAGCAGCGACTTGTCCCGTATGACGAACACTTTGATGTTGCTGTACGCCTGGCGCTTGGCCTTCGCCGAGTTGTTGGCGCAGATGCGCATCTGGAAATAGCCGTCCACGTAGTCGGCAAAGGAGCCGCCCGTGCGCAGCTCGCCCGTCCGGTTGTTGAGGGTGAACAGCGTTTGCAGGTTGCCCGTGGCCAGTTTCCGGCTGCGCTTGTAGAACTGCGGCACGAACGTCACGTTCTTGATGGAGAGCGCGATGGGCGCTGCCTCGGCATCCGCGTCGGTGGCACGCAGCGTGGTTATCACCGTGTCGATGGGCACATTGATGCGTATGCCCACCGTTGAGTCGGGATTCTCGAACTTGGGCAAATTGTCATCAAGGTCGAGAATCCGCACGGTGACGCGCAGATGCGAGGGATCCTGCCGGTCGTAGGCATCGCCTATATACTTGTACGCCGGCTCGCCCAGCTTCAGGCACTTGATAGTCAGCGTAAAGGACTCAACTTGCTCGCGATCAATGGGCTGGCTGGTCTTCAAGATGGCCAGGCTGTTGTTATCCCGCTCGATGGTGAAGAGCTGCTCGTTGTTGCCCTCGATGATGGCATAGTCGATCGCCGCATTCTCGCCAATGTCCTCGTCAATGGCGCTGAAGTTGCCCACAACGGTGCCCGCTGGCTGCTCCTCGGCCACGGACATGGGTATCGGCCCCGCATCCTGTTGGGAGTTGACTTTCAGTAAAGGAAATTGAATGTTGATTTCGTAACTCACAATCTCTCTGGCGAATCGGGGCACATGATCGTCCATGTCGAGCACCTCGATCTTCAGTATGCGCGTCACCGACTGCTTGGGCTGTCCATTGTCGCTGACCTCCAGCAGAACCTTGTACATGGACTTCTCTTCGCGATCGAGTACCTCTCGTGTGGTTATCAGGCCCGTGTGCGTGTCTATGGCAAAGGACTCGGCATCGGGCGTATCGGGCAATATGCGATAGGTGATGGTGCCGGAGGGCGTGCTGTCATCATCCGGATCCGAGGCAATCACCTGAAAGACTGGAGCACCAACTGCCGCATTCTGGCGGAGGATGCGAAATTAGTTCAACCTCTCTTCAAGCCATCCCAGCTCCACTTACCTCCGTCACATTCGCCATTTGACCCACTCGCGGCGCCACAAAGTATGGCACTCCATCGTTGGCACTCACATCGCCTATAAATATGCGCACCTCAGCGTCCGTGGACAGGCTGGACTGCTTGGGCACCTGACTGCCATTGTCCTGGGCGCGCACGATTAGCACATAAGCCTCGGCGCGTCCCTTGCCCGTCAGGTTGCGGCGTGTGGTCAAGAGTCCGCTCTGGGCATTCATGCTGAACAGCCCATTGGCATCGCCTTCATTGACCAGCTCGTAGCGCACCTCGCCGCCAGGTCCTTCGTCCGCATCGGTGGCTTCCAGCTGCAGGACAGTCTCCATCTTGAGAGCATTCTCCGGTATGACTGCGCTGTAAACCTTCTTGGTAAACTCGGGTGCATTGTCATTCACGTCCAGCACATCGATCAACAGCTCCACAACGCTTTGCTTGGCGTCAGTGGGCTTGCCCGGCGAGTCCTCCGCCTTCACTTGCAGGCGAATGGAGGGCGTGCGCTCCCGATCGATGGTTTGATTGCGAGCCACGATGATCTGTCCGGTTAGGTTGTTGATCTCGAAGAGCATTGCGTGCTCGCCCTGCAGCGAGTAGATGATCTTGTGATAGCCCAAGCGCTCATCGCGTGCATTGAGGGCAGCATCCTTGTCCTGCGCCCTCACCTGCAACACCGGCTCCGGGTGGCCCTTGTTCTCAATGATGGTGGCATGGTAGGAGCTCTGATCGAAGATCGGACTGTTGTCGTTCACATTCTCGACGGTGATGTTCACCCTGCTGATGGTGCTGCGCTGGCGATCGGCGCTGCTCGCACGCACCTGCAGCTCGAACTCTGCGCTGCCCGACTCCGCCAGCGCCTCGTAGTCCAAGCGCTTCTTCAATATCACCTCGCCAGTGCGCTCCGAGATGTGGAAGTACTCCAGCTCCTTGGGTGTGACTAGCTCAAAGCTGGTTATCGGCTGCTCGGTAACCGGATCCTCGGCTTGCAGTATGAATAGCGCGCTGTCTATGGGCATTTCCTCTTTGATCTTGACATTGACGACGGGGCGGGAGCTACTCCAGCCGGGATTCTTGAACACAGGATCCTTGTCCTTGAAGGACTGCACATAGACCGTCACCTCAGTGGTGTCCACCTGCTTCTCTGGATCCACCTCAGCGTTCAAGTCTCGCACAGCCACAGTGAAGATGATGATGGCTGCCACATCGTGTCGCAGCGTGCTGTTCACAAAGATCTCGCCGCTCTGCTTGTCCACCCGAAAGGCCTCTTGCACGGGATAACTGCTGCGATTGGCTATGCTCACGCCCGCCTTGGTGGTGGCTTGAACCGGTCCCTGCAGACTGTACTCCAGCCGCGAGTTGAGATCCTTATCGATAGCCTTGACGCGCAGCACACTCTCGCCAACGACTGTGCGCTCGGAGACATAGGCGGCATAGCTGCTCTGCTCGAACTTGGGCTTCTCATCGTTGATGTCCTTCACATTCACGTAGACCGTCGTGGTTGCTGTTTCCGGTATGGGCGTGCCAGAGTCCACGGCATTCACAATGATCTCAAAGCTATTCATGTTCAAATCGCGATCAATGCGCGCTTGAGGCGACACTGTGATCTGGCCAGAGCTGAGGGCAGGAAGATGAGCATGAAATTAGGGTTTAAGTTTAGTTCAGCTTAGACTTACAACTCATTGATCTGGAAGTTGTCGTTGGCGCCCACAATGCGATATCGGAGCAGGCTGTCCAGGCCGTCCGGATCGTGCGCAGAGACTGTGGTCACATTGTAGCCTGGAGCAGCGTTCTCTGGTATGGATACGCGATAGCTGGGCGGGCCAATCACTGGCAGGTTCTCGACATTCTGAAAGTGACCCTTGAAAATGGGTCGCTGATTGCCGGAGATGCCGACGCGTATCAAAACACGTGTGGTATTGGTCAATGGGGGAATGCCTGGAAATTAGTAGGGTATATATAGATATAGGTATTCGCTTAATGAGATTAAAAACCTACCAAAATCTGTGGCAGACACGACCAGCTCGTATTCGCCACGCTCCGTGTCCATGGATCTGGCTGCCTTCTGCAGCGTTATTTCGCCCGTGTCTGGCTCAATGCGGAACACATTGCCAGCTATGCTGTTCTCCGAGACAATGGCGTACCTCACTCGGCCGTTACCCTGGCTGGGCCCGTCTGCGTCGTGGGCGCGCACAAAGAACTGCGGCTCGAAGATGGAGGCGCCCTCTCGGATCGTGCGGCTGTACTCGCTGCTCTCGAAGCGCGGATGATTGTCGTTGACATCGAGCACGTCCACATAGAGATTGGCATTCGATTCGCGACCGCCGCCGTCGACAGCCACCACGGTCAGGCTGTAGGTGCTTTGCTTCTCATAGTCCAGGGCTCTGAGCAGATAGATGCCGCCGGTCTCTGGATTAATGTAGAAGTTGTCGGCGCCAAAGCCCTTGAGCACATACTGCACGTGGCCAAACTGGGCTGAATCGGCATCGGTGGCATTCACAATGCCCACCAGGGAGTCGCTCGTCAGATTCTCGGGAGCGGTGAAGCGATACGTCTGCTGGCGAAACACGGGAGCATTATCGTTGGCATCCAGCAGGTGGACCTCCACGCGAGCCTTTGCCTGCTCCACGCCGTGGGTCGTGGCCACCAAGTCGAACTCGAATTTGCGCTGCGCGGGATTATCATAGTCCAGCTGGCTGGCATCGAGCACTTTGACCACAACAGGAGTGCGGCCCTGTCCTTCTGTGGGCGATACGGCGAATACGCCGGCTGCCTTGGAGACGTCCTGCAGCTTGAGCTGATAGCGACTGTTCTCGCCCATGTCACGATCATCCACGAATATGGAGAGGCCCGGCAGGGGCATTCCATTGGCCAGGTTCTCGGCTATTGAAATATTGAAGTGCGAGGCACTGAACTCTGGCCGGTGATCGTCCACGTCGGTCACAACGATGGTCACTCGAGTCACCGAGAACTCGGCGGGTATGGCGCCATCAATGAGCTCTGTGGCTCTTATGGAGAAGACATAGACGCCGCCATTCTGCAGTATATCAGGATTCTCGCGATCCAGTGGCTCGCTTGTGGTCTGCAGTACAGCCGTGCCCTCCTTGGCATCGCCAAAGGGCACCAGCTCAAAGTGCCCGAAGGGCTCGTCCTCCAGCGAGAGGAAGATATCTCTTGGTATGCCCACATCGCCATCGATGGCCTTCACGGTCAATATGCTCACGCCGGCGGGCGTATTCTCGGCCACAGTGGCGGAGTAGGGGGCATTGGTGAAGACGGGCGCCTGATCCTGCACATCGATGACATTTATGGAAACCGTGGCGAATGAGGTGAGGCGGTTCTCTATGGCACTATCCGAGGCTGAGATCGACATGATGTACGAGGGCCGGCTTTCGAAATCCAGAGCTTGTTTTAGAGCAACCCTCGCGGTAAAGTTGCCATCGCTCAGCTTGACAGCGCGCACCTCAAAGATGTCGCAAATGTCGTTCTCCTGGAAGAGGGAATCAAGAGAGACAGAGAGAGACAGAGAGAGAGAGAGAGAGAGAGAAGTTTAAGTCATGGTAGAGCTGAGTCTGCCTTAGATTTGACCTACCTGCACACACTTGATCTGCACCTCCGCATTCAGTCCGTCATCACGATCCACAACTATGATCGGTGGCTCCACGGTCAGCTCGGAGCCCACGGGCAGGGATTCGCTCACGCTGGCCGTATAGGGACGTCCGAGGAATGTGGGCTGATTGTCGTTGTAGTCGCGCACCGGAATCTCCCGGCGCTGGGACACCGTGTTCGGCTCTGTGCCATAGACGCCCTCGTCGGTGATGCTGATGATCACCTCAACGGTATCTTGGGTCTCGCGGTCCAGTTCCTGTCGCAGCCGCACCACGCCCGTCTCCCGATCCACCGAGAAAACTGGCCCAGATATGCTGTACTTAAGTCGTCCACCCTCCGGGTCGATGCCTTCAAATGTGTAACAAAGTAGTTCAAGTCAGTTAGGCGTGTGGGTAATCGTGTGAGGCATTGTAGTAGTAAAAGCTGTTTGTCGACTTCCCATTTTGCTCGACACGCTCACTGCTTTAATTACAACATCTGACACTCTGCGCCGGGGTTATGCTTAAGCGTGTGAAAAATGCTAATCAGGTTCCCACAGCCTGCTCCATTCGCGCTTTGCAGTTTAGTTGGGCGTGGAAATGGAGCTAAGCTATGCAACCAAGTCTGGGAGTTGGGTCAACTCAACTGAATATGGGGCCATCTCTACTTTGGCCAGTTTCTCTTTCGCTTTTGCCTCTCTGCCTATTTTTTGTTTGAGAGATTTCTCAAATGCAGGAAACTGCAGCTTGGGGGCAAACACGAAAAAAAAACATTAGAAATTCTTTTGAATGAAGTGGCTGGGGCCAACAGAAAGAAAACAAATGATCCCAGCAGAGCAGAGCAGAGCAGCCGAAAGACAAACCATAATAAACCCCATGGCAGTCTGGAAAACTACTTTTTTTGGCACACACAACAGACGACAGACAGCAGACAGCAGACGGCAGACGGCTTTTCAGGTTTTCAAGTTTGCTTTAACCATTTCGAAAACGGGCCGAGGAGCAGAGGCAGAGAGGAACAGAGGGACAGACGGCGACCGACAATTGCAGCACAGCCAGAAAGCGGGAAGCAAACAACACGTTCTCTATACAGCATACTCTACTCTCTACTCGACACACACCCAACAACTTACCAATTGCGGTCGCCAACCCGAATCTTTTTCATTGCCTCAAGTCACATTCTCCACTGTTGCCCCTCCCCATGCCCTTCCGCTGCCTCTCCTACATGGGCGCGTGAGTGCCCACTTTTAATGTACATAATCATTTTTCTAGTTTTTCTTTTTCGGGTCTTAGACATATTTTCATGTGATTTCTCATATACACGAGTTGCGTATGTATTGGTGCTGGAATTTGGTGTATCAAACGATTGTTGTTGCTGCCACATATGGCATCTG
This sequence comes from Drosophila navojoa, assembly GCF_054131105.1. Lineage (NCBI taxonomy): Eukaryota > Metazoa > Arthropoda > Insecta > Diptera > Drosophilidae > Drosophila > Drosophila navojoa. The sequence goes on along the minus strand of NC_142892.1, from coordinate 6,533,070 downwards.
GTTGGTGGGCAAAAAACAAACTGGGAAGGCCTAACAGAGCTCAGTAATAGTAACAATTATCCAAGTTTTTCAATGCTGAAATATATTTGGACTTTTCTACTTTTCACTTGATGTTTTTCTCTTCGTCTTCTTCTCTTCTCTTTTGCCTTATGACACGCAGCATGTGTGTCCGAGTTGTGGCAAGTGGGAGAGTCGCGACTGGGTCTAAGCAATTTCTGTGATTTCATGCTCTGCGAAGCGTATTTGTTAATATTTCGCTATTTATTAGACACACAGCAAAAAAAAAAAAAAAAAAAAAGCATGAGGCGAAAAGAAAGAGAAAGAAACGCCCGCATTGTATTACACGTTTTTAAGCAATTATTCATTTGGCGTTTGTTTTGGGTTTTACTTTTCTGTTTTGTGTGTTGGGAGTCAAAATAATTACAGCACGCCATTTGCTTAATTATGTTGTTTATATTTTTAACTTCATTTAATTTAATAATTGCGTATAGAAAGTAAAAATATGCATGGGCAAATATCATGCAAGTTAGGAAACTTTTTTGCGGCTTGAGCAAATGTATGTATATGTATATATATTTTATGAATATATTTTGCTTGAAAAATTGATTTATTTATTGGCTGATTGATTTAAGATTTTACATTAATATATGCATGTCAATATAATACTAAATACGGCATAGTTTGTAGAAGAGAAGCAGAAAGGCTTTGACAAGTCAAGCTCAAAGAGAGAATATTTTGGGGTGAAGCGATTTCGACTATTTGAATGCTGTTCAATTTAATTGAAGGATTAGAAAGACAAATGGATATAATTTTGAAAAAAAAAAATAAATAAAGAAATAGGTGTATATATTTATATATAATTATATAATTCAAGAAAACGAAGACGAAATGGGAACTGTTATGTTTTTTATGCAATTTTTCATTTATATGCACTTTTTTAGAAAAGCAAATATTCGAAAAATTAAATTATTAAATGCTTATAATTTTTTTAAAAAGAACCATAAACAGAAAATATATTAAAATAATCAATAATTTAAATATTTTAATGTAAAACTAATTGATATTTGCACGCTGGCCACGCCTTCTTTTGCGTTTATCAACTGTGTAAAACGTAGCAAGGCCATCAAGAGCGCCTGCTAATAAAAAGACTTATAAAAATGCCTAATGTTGATATAAAGAACGAATCAATTTCAATAAATTTAAATAAATGTTTCCTAATGTTAATATATAAGCATACTAAGGCTCAACAACAATGCTTAGTTCCGAAAAATGTAAATAAATAAATAAAATCCAAGCACAAACAAAAAATCTAGTTCTTGATAAAAGCGAGGCTATGCTTGAAGAAAACTCGATATATCCAAATATATACATATACATATATTTATATGTGTTAAGCACGACCCTGAGCCTGTTTTTTTGTCCCATTTTCATTTATTGATTAGCCGCTATTATCGCTTGATTTGTCCACTGACCAATTTGTATGTAAAACAGACAGAGCCAAGGGGAGACCTGTAACACGCTTGTTTGTTTACCGCATATACAGCTGATGGCAGCCAGTTGGTCCAGTCGATTGGCCTATTGGCAGCGAGCCGAGTGATGCAAGAAATGTTGATTTTTCTGATGATTGCCTGTCGAAAATTGCAATCACAAATTATGCAGCTGATAGAGGCGAGTCGAGGCGAGTCGAGTCGAGTTGATTGGGGTCTTGGCTGCTTCCTGGCTCACAGTTTAGACAATGTTTTGTGTGCCTGGCAATTTTTCAATTTGTGTGTGTATATACATTTATGTGTGTGTGTGTATACACATTTATGTGTGTGTGTGTGTGTGTGTGTGTGTGTGTGTGTATTTGTGTGTGAATTTATGGCACTCTTAATTTCAAACGCAGCGCGCTGCGAATTGTTGGCCTAAACGTGTTTTTTTTTTTGTGTCGGCGACGTTTATCTCACGGATGCAGCTTGCAAAACTAACTGGCTGGGCGACCGCTCACCCAGCCACACACACACACACACACACACACACACACACACACACACGCACACACATGCACACATATGAGCAGCTCAATGAGCACTTGGCTGAGTATCAACTCCCAAGTTAATGCAAATACTTGTATGCATTTTGAACCTTTAAGTTGAATTGTGAGCTCTTCATTGAAGCGCAGATGCATTTGATATATGTGTGTACATAAAATATGCAGATACAAGATACATTTATAAATAAGTTACATGAAAGTTGTCTGCCTTGGTGTCTGGCCCATTGCTGCTGCTGCTGTTGCGTTGGGCGCATCAAATTACAGGCCGCAGCCATAACTGGGCTAAGGTGTCAACGGGGCATTATTTTGTGGAGCAGGTGGAGCAAAAACAAAAGCTCACACTCGAAAGCAGCACGAAGATGCAACCGATGCAATCACAGGCAGCTATTGTTGTTGCTTGAGCCAAGCAGCTGTTGCAGCCACGCGCCCAGCCCAGCTCAGCAGAGCCAGAGCCAGCTCCTTGGCCATTGCGAAAGTCTGCGATTACGACATTTGCAATAAAGCAACAACAACAACAGTTGCTACTTTCAATTGATTGGCTCCACTTAGCAGAGTAAAAGTGTCGCCAGATTCTATGCGGATAAAAGTGAGCGCTCGGCCAATATCAATAATGGCCAACATTTGCATCTAATGCAGACTTGGCCACACGCCAGATTCCCATAATAATTGGCATCGTTATCGTAGCGATTGCCTTGCTATCGCGACTGCTACGCACAGACGTGCTCAAATGCATTTCCGCCTGTGTCTATCCCACAGATACAAAAGACACACAGACACACACAGATAGACAAACAGACAGAGATACATGTGTATGTAACCGCTGGCATTGTTTTTGGGGTTCTGGCGACTTGATTACCGGAATGCAATCCCAGGCATGCAAGACATACGTATTATCATTTTGACATTACTTAGCGCTTATCGCAACATGCAACGAACATGTCGAGGCACACTTCAGCGAGCGAGCAAACAAAATGAAAGACGAAAAATAAGTGGGAAAAAAAATTGATACTCTGCACAAGGTTGGCCAAAAGTAGGTGGCGTTGCGGCGAGCCGAGCGCTTAATATTTCAATTATGGTCATATAGACAAAGTCCCCCGCCGACCCGCCTCTCGAGTCGCGAAATGAAAGTCAGCAAAGGCAATTCGAGACTTCAAGCACACAAAAGTCAAATTACAAAATAATTAAACTATCAAATGACCAGGCCAAAAGCGCAATACAATTATGATGTATGTATGTATGTATAGACACACACATAAATATATATATCTATATATAGACACTATAGAGAGACTCGCCGAGTTTTAGGCCAAAAAACATTGTCTTAAAATTAATTTAGTATTTTTGTGAAAGGTTTTGGCCGCACATAATGTGAGAATTGGGGCTATTGTTGTTGCCTGTATACCCTGTATGCAATGTAAATGGGTGAAGCAGGGTATATTAACTATGAAATTATATGTATCACTCAAAGAACTAGATAAATAATCTCTATAATTGAATAAATGAAGCTTGATCTGTGGCATACCCTTTTCCAGTTAAAGCTAGGGTAGCATACATAAAAACTTTGCCAAAGTAGCTTTGCTCTAGCTATACTCTATCAAAGTCTGTTCCCAGCTTAGTTCTTAGCTGACCCATTACAGGGTATCTCTTAGTCCAGCACCCACTGTAAACACCACTGTCTGTTTATTATGAAACATGGGTTTGTCCACTGGCTGACCTCAGTGCACAATGCAGCCACGACTTACCTTTCAGTTGATAGACGGGGCTGCCCACTGGCGTGTGCTCGGACAGGCTGAAGCGGGACATGTCGCCCGAGCCGGGCACAAAATGCGGCGGATGATTCAGCAGCTGTGCCCCGGCCAGGCGGCCGCAGCCACAGAGCAGCAGCAGCAGCAGCAGCGGCAGACACATTAGCGACGGCAGCAACATGTTGCCGTTGCTAATTCCAATGCCGTTAACTATAGATATCCGTTAGCTTGGCAGTATTTCGGTTGTATTTACTTGAGTGTTTAGCACATCTAGCACAATATTCACTGTCGAATTTCTTTTGGTAGAGAGAGAGACAGACAGAGAGAGAGGGAGAGATGAGTTGAGAGTGAGATAGAGCTAGAGACAAGTTTGTGTTAAGCTCAGCTAAAATCGAGAAACAATGCATAAACTCTTTCAATGTTAGCCCCCATCCGCCCATTCGACCTTGGCTATGGCTGCAATGCAACGGCAGCAATTACCTGCAGATGCGCAGATTTGTGCTCGCTCAGCGGAAAGCCGTGTGTGTAATGCTTCAGAGTTGTAAAACAAAAACAAAAACAAATATTTGACCAATTCTAGAAAAGAAATTCGATTCAGCTGCCAATTTCACTTTATGCGCATGTGAAAAGTGGCACATGATGATGATGAGGCGACTGCTGATGATGCTCCAATCATTTGGCGCTCAGGCGCTTAACGATTGGCTTTCTTTCGCAGCTGGAGAATGAGGTATGAGGAATGAGGCACAAAGCAGGGGGAAGTCAAAGAAAGCAAGCTAACACACACGCACACATGCATACACCAAAATGTGCAAAAAGGCAGCTCAAATAAATAAGCGCAGAATACAGAACTGGTTGCTCTCTGCGCTGGCGTAGCGTGCAGATACATAAGTATCTGCAAGATACATACATACACACATATACATAGACCGCTGGTCAGTTGGTGTTTGGGCAAAAAAAAAAAAAAAAGAACTAAAATGGAAATGGCCAGGAAGCAGCGCATAAAACATAATACTGCTGATGCCTAGGGTCTAGCCAACTCACGTTGTCTCTCTATCTCTATCTCTGTCTCTCGCTTAATTAGCTTAACCGTTATTACACTTATTAAATGATTATTTCACTTTTATTCACGCGCAAAAAACCAACCAAGTTCGACTATGACGCCAGGCAAAAAACTCGATTCTCGTTCCGAATATATATTTTGTTGCTTTACTTTTTGCGCTTGTTTTTTTTTTTGTCGTTGGTTTTTGTTTCTCTGCCGACTGTTTCCGACGAATTTTTGAACCGCAGCAACGTCTTAACGACGCGACGCTCGCTCACCTTCTGTCGATCTGGCCGTCTTACCTGTTGCTGTTACTGGCTGCTGCTGGCGTCCTTTGCTGGCCAACGGCGTGCGTGATTCGGCCAACCAGTGGTAAATACTGGTTTCGTGCCTGTCGCCGGTTTTGTTTTGATACACATTTCGCGCATGCGCAAAACGAGTGGCAATGAAATATGCGCTAGTGTGTACACACTTGGCGTTGGGAATTTTATGAAGCTAATTTTCTGCGACAGCCCAAAAGTATGCTACACATTTTTGTTATTCAATGAGAAATTCAAGAGGTGAAACATTTAAAGTCCAATTAAGAAAAAACAACTTGTCCAGTTGGAAAATGGAAAGAAAAAATTGAATTTAAAAAGCAAAAAAAAATTGAGCAGAAATTTTATATTATATGCAAATCAAAAAGAATTTTCCATTCGAAATCGATGAATAAATAATGTTGAAAGTTCAGCCCAGTTCGCCTAAATATATTTTAAGGTAAAGGGAATTCTGACTCAATACAGACCTCCCTCCTTTTTTCTCTCTCTCACTCTCTCTCTCTCTCTCTCTCTTTATCTCTCTCTATCTCTCTCTCTCTCTCTCTCTCTCTCTCTCTCTCTCTCTATCTCTCTCTCTCCCTCTCTCTCTCTCCCTGTCTCTCTCTCTCTCAAAAACTAGACTTTTCATGAACCAACTCTCGTTTTGATATAAACACTAAAAATATTTAATGTATTTATTACATGCATATTGTTATTTAGATAAGTCCTACAACTAGAACGATTTAGAGCGCATCATCCACCTGGAACTGTATCAGATCCTCAACGGGAAAGCGAAAGAGCGAAGCTGTTTGCGCCTCGGCAGCCAGTTGATCGATGTGGGGATTCTTGTGATAGCGCATATGCTCGCCTTGAACGCTGTAACGTCCTCCATGATTGGAGGACAGAGCTGGGTGGCCGGTGAATGCAGCAGGTTGTGGTAATTGGGGCGGCTGCGGCACCTCGGCTGCGACAATGGGATGCTCGAAGTCAATGAGCGAGAGATTGTCGCTGCGTGAAATCGGATGATTTACAGGTTGTTGTTGTTGTTGTTGTTGTTGAGTGTGGTTCTGCTGTTGCTGTTGTTGTTGCTGCTGTTGCTGCTGTTGCTGTTGCTGCTGTTGCTGCTGCTGTTGCTGCTGCTGCTGTTGCTGCTGTTGCTGCTGTTGTTGCTGTTGCTGCTGTTGCTGTTGTTGCTGCTGTTGCTGTTGTTGTTGCTGTTGCTGCTGCTGCTGCTGCTGTGACTGTGTGGCAGCAGCCTGCCGTGGCTCAACGGGACTCGGTGGCTTGGGCAGTGGCTGATCCCGTTCGCTGGCGCTGAAAGTATTGCGCTGCAAGCCCGAAAAGTTGTGATTGTAAAAGGGATTTGTGGAGGCGCGCACCACGGGCGAAGGCTTCTGCTTGGGAAAGACATTCAGATGGAGCATTATCTGATTGCTGCTGCTCTCCACGGCTCCACTATTGGCATTGCCGTTGCTGCTGCTCACAGCTGGGCCATAGACGCAGTCATCGTTCTGCTGAGCCTGCGGCGCATACTTGCCGGCCTGATAGACTGCCTGCTGCTGGCTGTAGCGTATGGACTGATCGGGAAAGATCATCGGCAGGTGGCTGGGCGGCTGCGTGGGGAACTTGAAGGGCGTCTGGTAGAGACTCTGCTGCAGCTGCGGCTGCGCGTAGATGGAGCCAGGCGAGGCAGCCAGCGCACCGGCTGTGGGCACTGCGTAGTCGCTCGGATAGGGACTGCGGAGCACGGACGTGGGTCTGGAGGGTGGCAGCACCGGATAGATGTCCAGGTTCACCTTGAAAGGAATGCGCTTGTGCTGCGGCTGGCGCGTCGCATTCAGCGCTATGATGGGCGGAAAGCTCTGCAGAAAGGGATCGACCAAGTAGTGTTGCTGGCTGCCGTGCTCCAGCAGCATGTTGTTGTAGTTGCTCTGCTCCTGCTGTTGCTTCTGCTGCTTCTTGTGCTTCTTCTTGGAGCTGGGCTTGCTGGCTGGCGCCTGCTGCAGGGCCAGCAAGTTGATGTCCTGTGGCGAGCGCGGCTTATACGGATACAGCTGCTCGATGGCTACGCGCTGATGCGGCGCACCTGGGTACAGGGGCATCGGCACGCCCATGGGAAACATGGGCAGCGGAATGCTGAACTGCATCTGCTTCTTGCCGCGCTTGCCCCGAAAGAAGTTGGCTATGCCACTGGACTTGAGGTTCTTGTAGCTGCCCGCAATGTGCAGCCCCGTGGGCATCATGACCAGGCCGGGCATCTTGCTGGGCAGCGGATTGTTGATGTGCATGTTGTGCAAGATGTCCTGGATGTTGTTCAGGCGCTCCGCCTCGCCCTTCTTGAACTGCTCCGGCAGCGGACCGTCGAAGGGAAAGTGAAACGGCTTCGGCTTGAAATCATCGCGCATGGCCAGCGTGCCTGGCGTCTCGGAGTATTGGCGCCTCAGCAACGCCGCCGCCGCCGCCGATGAGGGCGGCCGCTGCGTGGAGAGGCGCGGTGGGCGGGGCAGCTGATCGCGCAAAACATCACGCAGCGGCGTCATGGTGACGGCTCGCTTAGGCAGCCGCTCATACAGATGATTATCGCCAGCGTCGCCATCATCAGGCGTTGCGTGCTGCAGCCCGTTGCCGCTGCTGCTGACGCCTGGCGGCTGGGGTCGTCTCGCTTTCGTGCGCCATGTACCGTAAATGGGCGCAACATCGTCGGCACGCTCCAATAAGTAGGCAGTTTCGCCAGCACCACCACCAACACCACCACCAGTGCCACTCTCCACCTCCAGATCCTCCACATCGTTGGCGTGCAGGTGGAGCTGCTGTTGCATTTGCTGGAGATGCAGCTGCATCTGCTGCTGCTGCAGACGATATTGCTGCTGCTGCTCGTGCTGCAATTGCTGTAACTTGGCACGCATCTTCTCAATGTTTAAACGTTCCGCCACTTGACTCGAGCTGTCGTCACTTTCAGTGCTGGGCGTTGTCTCCGACAGCGTCTGGCCCTCAATCTGGTTGAGTAACTGCTGCTGCTGCTGCTGTTGCTGCTGCTGCTGTTGATATAAGGCTGCTGTTGATGCGACCTTGACGACCATAAGAGACATCTGTAAAATGGAAAGTTTTATTCGCTCTGCACTGATCTAATAGCACTCGTCTCACAATTGTGTACACATAGAGCAGGCCCATAATCCGTGGCCAGCGGCCGCTATTAGCCTTTTGCTTTGCGCCGCCTTTGGCAGGATGTGGATCCCGCTGCGATTTATCGTTTGACTCGGGCTCCGGCTGCACTCTTGGCTTTCTAAACATTGTTCACAGTAAAAATTGTTGATATCGGTATCTGTTGGCGCACCGGACGCGACTTCCTCATCGCGAATCGCAAAGACGACTGCTTGCAGCTCCGGCCAAGCAGCCCCTAAAAAACTTGCGGCTGCACTTCGGCAGCTAATTAGAAAGTTTAACATACGAAAGCAAAAAAATAGACAAATAAATTAATTGCCTAAATGATTTCGTGCGCCCGATCTCTGGGTGGAAAAGAAAATGAGATACTTCCAACGCAGCCACCATGAACAGCACAAGATCGCGCCGCGCCATGCACGCGATAAAGAATTCAAAACGAGAAACAATTGCTTAGCCGAAGTGTCTAAAACTCTGCTCGATTGAGTGCAAAGTCAAGCTGAATAAAGTAATTATCGAATTTAAATTGTTTTAAGGCTAATTAAACAACATTTGACACTAGCGCAAAAGTTGATATTGCGACAGATGAACTGAAATTGTTGATGAAACTAATTTACTTGAATATTTATATAACATAGATAAAGGAGATGAGCTTCCATTTACAACTATAACATAGCAGAGCACCTGGTAAAATATTCAAAAATATTGTAAGACCTTGTCATAACAATACTAAACCAATTATGCTCATCATCATTAAATACATCAACATGCATAGCTATCATGATGAGATCATATCAAGTCAGCGTTAACATCCTTCTACAAACATCCTAATATATCTGATCATGCATCCCTATATATAATCATCATCATGCAATGCTCATCATCATTTTAGGCCTCTTAATTTCGAGTCACGTCTTATTCCATTCATCACGTCCAATACAAACCTTTCGTTACAGTCATACGATCCACACTCTTGAAGTTACAACCTCACGCGAGTTTTATCTGCTCTTAGCATATCTATAGAAAAAATAAGTTATTTACTAATAATAATAACAATAGCAAGCGCTGAAAACACTTCCCGTTGTCCAATTGAATATGCATTGAAACCACATTTAATAAACCCAGTTTTTGGTTGGGTCTGCACAAATGATTATAAATGGTGTTTGTTTTCATTTTATTTGAACATAGAGCTAAATAGTCTTGAGACGGGAGACATAAAACATAGCAAGAGAGCGTATTATAGTACATATTTAAGAAGTTTACAAAAAGTTAGATACATATACAGTGATCCCTAATTGTATGAGTATGCGATTCATTAATTCATAAAAACAAACAAGTTGAATTCTTGCTGACGCTTCAGTGGTATCGCAATTTGGAGCACCCTCATGAAACGCTGTAAAAATCTTTTCGACTGCATTGACTAGATGTATCTAGCCCTATAGATATGGTTGGCATTTGCATTGCTAGATATATTTAGAGAGCATCAGTTATTGCATCCCCTCCCTCAGACGATAATATTTCAATTAAAATGAAATGATATGTCACCCATCTGCCTTTCGAGCGTCGTTGAATTCATCGACGGCTATAACTGTGCTGCTGTGCGGGTGCTTAAAAGTCAAAGGGAATGCTGGGCTTAGGATAATCGTAGCCCACGCGCTTGGTCGTCGGCGGTGCTGTCACAATAGTCCTGGTGGTCCTAGGGGTCGTTATCCTCTGGGTGGTAATTATTATTGGAGTCGTACGGGTTGGCGGAGGTGTTACTTTACGGGTGGTCGATGGAGGCAAGTACGTGGTTGGTGGACGGGTGATAGGTGGACGAGTGGTAGTCGCACGAGTTGGCGGAGGTGTTGGCTTACGGGTGGTAATAATTACTGGGGGTTGGGGCTTATTTGTAGGAGGCAAGTAGGTTGGTCCTACAGTACTGGGTGTGGGCCTACGGGTAACCGGTGTGGTTATTACCTTACGGGTAGTCGTTGTTGGCCTAGGGGTAGTCGTTGTTGGCCTACGGGTAGTCGTTGTTGTCCTACGGGTGGTCGATGGAGGCAAGTATGTGGTTGGTGGACGAGTGATAGGTGGACGAGTGGTAGTCGCACGAGTTGGCGGAGGTGTTGGCTTACGGGTGGTAATAATTACTGGGGGTTGGGGCTTATTTGTAGGAGGCAAATAGGTTGGTCCTACAGTACTGGGTGGGGGACTACGGGTAACCGGTGTCGTTATTACCTTACGGGTAGTCGTTGTTGGCCTACGGGTAGTCGTTGTTGGTCTACGGGTAGTCGTTGTTGTCCTACGGGTGGTTGAGGGAGGCAAGTACGTGGTTGGTGGACGGGTGATAGGTGGACGAGTGGTAGTCGCACGAGTTGGCGGAGGTGTTGGCTTACGGGTGGTAATAATTACTGGGGGTTGGGGCTTATTTGTAGGAGGCAAATAGGTTGGTCCTACAGTACTGGGTGGGGGACTACGGGTAACCGGTGTCGTTATTACCTTACGGGTAGTCGTTGTTGGCCTACGGGTAGTCGTTGTTGGCCTAGGGGTAGTCGTTGTTGGCCTACGGGTAGTCGTTGTTGTCCTACGGGTAGTTGAGGGAGGCAAGTACGTGGTTGGTGGACGGGTGATTGGTGGACGAGTGGTAGTCGCACGAGTTGGCGGAGGTGTTGGCTTACGGGTGGTAATAATTACTGGGGGTTGGGGCTTATTTGTAGGAGGCAAATAGGTTGGTCCTACAGTACTGGGCGGGGGACTACGGGTAACCGGTGTGGTTATGACCTTACGGGTAGTCGTTGTTGGTCTACGGGTAGTCGTTGTTGTCCTACGGGTGGTTGAGGGAGGCAAGTACGTGGTTGGTGGACGCGTGATTGGTGGTCGGGTGGTAGTGATCACTGGAGGCCTAGTCGCACGGGTTGTCGGAGGTGTTGGCCTACGGGTGGTAATAATTACAGGTGGCTGTGGCTTATTTGTTGGAGGCAAGTAGGTAGGTGCCGGAGTAGTGCGAATCGTAGGCTTAGTAGTTGGTGGTTGAGTTGGTCGGCGAGTAGTCACTGGAGGCACAGGCTTGTACGTGGGTGGCAAGTAGGTTGGAGGTGGAGGAGTACGAATGGGAGGCCTGGTGATTGGTGGTAGAGTTGGTCGACGCGTAGTGGTCACTGGAGGCACCGGCTTGTACGTGGGTGGCAAGTAGGTTGGAGGTGGGGGAGTACGAATGGGAGGCCTGGTGGTTGGTGGTAGAGTTGGTCGACGCGTAGTGGTCACTGGAGGCACCGGCTTGTACGTGGGTGGCAAGTAGGTTGGAGGTGGAGGAGTACGAATGGGAGGCCTGGTGGTTGGTGGTAGAGTTGGTCGGCGAGTCGTCACTGGAGGCTGTGGTTTATTTGTCACTGGTGGCGCAGTAGTGCGCGTCGGCAAAACAAATGGCACATCTGGTACAGGATACGAGTATCCCTCTACAGCACGAGCCTTACGCTGAAATTGATCAATTGTTCTATGAATGATCTGCACTGTAGTTCGGTTAGATTTCTCTGTACTTACCACATGCGTGTCAGCCGATGCGGTGGCAAAAGCCACAGCGCAGAGCGCCAAGACAAAAAGTGCACTTCTCTGTGGAAGAGCGAAACAGAAATAAATCGAGTTAGTACGGATGGCTTCAAGAAGATGTTCAAATGGAGTTACTTGGCTGACACCTGAGCTAAGTACCTTAACGAATTGTTGTCTAATACTTGGTACTAAAGTGATTTGCTCTAGGTCTAAATACAAGGCAACACTGTTAATGCATAGACAGCAACGTTTAACGGCACAAAAGTCGTTTGTTAAAGTTCAGACGATGTCTGCCATTTGCATATAACAACAACATCAACAACAGCAACAACAACAACAAATAACTGGCAATTACAATAAAGATGTTAGCGTGTAGAGTCGAAGGCATTCAACTTTGACATCATCTCTAGGTCACGGTAGCGATCCGAAACCTAGCCAAACTCGATTATGCTCTCAAATCTCTGATCCTCAAACCAATTAAAACCACGAAAATCACAATGAAAAGCAAAACGACAAAATACAGATGAGATAATTAATTGACTTTGGAGACAAGATGTCTGACCACAAAAAAAACAAACAAATTAAAATAAATAAAAATGAATAAATGAATAAAATAAAATCAGCATAGATTAAACCTTCTTCCGTGGCTGTCAACGAATCTAATGTCTTATAATTAGCATATTATGCGATCTGGGCAAGGTCGCCAACGGAGAACGTTAACGAAAGTGGTAAATGGCTATGAGTGCAATTAATTTGCGGACATCTCAAAATCACTGACAATTTCTTGATAACTAATGTCCGTGCGGTTGCCATCTACAGAAATAGCTAATTATGCTATAAACCAGCTGCGCTAGTCAGCGAACAAAAATTCTGGCTGACAAGTTCTTTTTTTTGTTTGCTTTGCGTTTTTTTTTTTTGTTTATTGGAGACTACGCGATTATATAACAATAATCTGCGATCGGCCATTAATAAAGTGAGAAAAGCTGAAGTCGTCGCTAAAACCAAATTAGCATACGCACTAATCATTGATCGTCGCCATAAAACTGAGGCCGTATGCCCAAATTCCTACAACAAAAGAATCTTTTCTATACAAGCATATATAATATAAATAGGTATATCTAAATTCGTATGTATTCTAGTCGAAAGTTTGAGCTATCGTCAGATCTTTAAAAAGACAGCAATCACAATTCATAGCATATTGAAATGTAAATGAATTTGAAATTTTGGTTGTTAATGAACTTGAAATTTAATCGAGATAGTCTAAACCCGTTTTATATACAATTGCTTGAATCGTGTAGATGCTCAACTTGGGGCTTAGTTAACACCTCGAAGCTGGAAAGTGAAACAATATCAAAGAAACATCCGCTTCCAGTTTTTGTTGTTGTTGTTGTTTTTTTTTTTTTCATAAAAAGCCTAATGAAGTGATGTTAACTCTAATATTAAGAACTTAAAGACCTGTTAGTCTTCTAGACTTTGAAAAAACAAAAAAGGTTTGCTTTAGCGAGACGTGCTGAGTCCTTATGTCATATTAGGTTTTCTTCATTTGGATTTTCATTTGACTGTAATTTAATATGCTAATTTATGGTTAATTAATTTGTTTTACAACCGATCTGACCTTGCGTTCATATCGGAAACGTCAATGACGACGCTCATTTGGGTCAAGCCATCAACGAAAGTGAGCGAATGCTACACGTTTCCATTAACGAAGATTTTTCGGATGATTTATGTAAAGTGGCTTGAGTGATTTTCAAATTGGAAAAACACGAACCACTTCTGATTGATTTGAAAATTAAATAAATAAAGTTAAGCACAAACAAAATAAAGGACAAAGGTTATATTTTTACCCGTCTAGATATAAATGGAATTTTAATATACAATTCTTGAATATTCTTTTTGCTTTGATTTATTTTTTAACTGCATCAGCACTAATTGCTCTTCAATATATCATCGTTATGGGTTTTAAGCCCCCTTAATCTGCCTTTGGCACTTTGTTTCAATCGCGTCTTTGATCTTTTGCCGTACATCTGAATGTTGCAATCGAATGACTTAGGCAACGAACTTGATGCAGTTGATTAACCGATCGACGCTGATCATCTCTCAATGGCACAGCCAAGAATTTTACATCGAGCTATAACTAAAGGCAACACTTAATGGTCATTTGCCTAAATATGCCAATTCAAATGTCAATCCATGAAATGTATGGATAATTAGCAAACGATGCAAACAAGTTTTCATCTCATTCGCTGCGTTGACATAGAAACCCTGGCCAAAACGATGCCAGCCAGAGCTTCTGCTGCCAACTGAAAGTCATGTTAATGATTAAAGACGCAATTGCTGACAGCTGAGCTAGCCTGGCCTAATGCCACACGGTGCAGACCACGGTCACGTTGCTCTATCCACGTGGGCGCAATGGGCGTATGCGTAATATGGCTAAAGATATTGCCGTTCGCTCACTAGCACTGGCACAATGTGGCCCAACCGGACGTGTAATTACGATTAAATACATAAACTCTAAATGTCACTTGGGTCGTAAGACAAACAGAGCTCTGCACCTGCTCTGCCTCGTTATACATACAAATTTATATAGAGTGTATTGTATATAGAGTATATAGTAAAGGCAAAGTACGAATAATTGATTTTTGTGGTTCCTTTGCTTGTCTTTTCTTTCTTCTCGCTTTTAGCAACACTTCTTTTTGAGCACTTTTCATCACGATTGTCTTTTATTTGCAATACAGATCGGAACTGGGTTTAGTTACCATATTGAGCACTTTTAACTGCAACGGACGGCAGCCAGAAAACGTTTATATATATTTTTTTATACAGAGAATATATATCCCGACAGTTTATTGTGTTTCGTGTATAATCCTTGAGTGTGTCGATCGTATCAAAATTCAATGGTCAATTGAATTTTGGATCGATGCCGAGCAAAAAAATTGCCTCAACTTCTGGGTCGACTCTGGGCTAGCAACTAAAGCATCAAAACTTGTGGATTCTCTACTTATATATACTCGGGGCGTCAGATCCAACGCTGTCGCAGTTACTGCGGCTGCTTCTGCTTCAGCTTCTGCTGCGGCGACGACGACGTCGACTTGGGCGACAGCTGTTAACACTCGCAGCGAGTGAAGATGCTGCCAACAAAGACGCTGACGCCAACAACTGACCAACCCGTTGCCAGTTTTCGGCCAGGTATTCGAGCGCGAGCCTCAGTCGCTCGGCAGCTGCGCAGTCGCAGTGGCGAGTGCTGCTCTTGATGCTATTGTTGTTGGCTTTTAACAGTCGCATAACATAGCTAAACGCACTAAAACAAAATAATCATAGTTTATTAAATTTTAAAATATGCAAATCAATAAAAATAGAAAAAATCACAGCAGCAGCACCTGAGACAATGCCTCGAAATTTTGTTGCTCTTTTATTGACTTTTCTATTTAGCTACTTTTATTTGTGCAAATATATTAGAAGACTATTGACTGGGTCTAAGCCCAGACTAATTCCTCAGCTTGAACTCTTTTTTTTTTTTTTTCTTCTTCTCTATTTTGATTTAAGTTTCTTTAGTTTTTTTTTTTTTTTTTCTGGCTGTTGTTGTTGTTGCTCGCTTTGAGTGATTTGAACGCCCCTGGATAATGTGGTCGCCGTGTGTTAAACATATTGTCATGCCAAGTCTAATTTGTAAACGAGATTAACATTCGAAGACGAAGATGTTGTAATTTTGGCAATCGCTTTCAAGGCTTCAATCGATGCGAAGCAATGGGCAAATACCTATTTAGTTGAGTTGCAAATGAAATTAGCTGATGCTGCTGCTGCTGCATTCCATGCAGGCGTTGTCTATGTGCAAACATGGCCAGGCATGGCTCGCAGAGATTACAGCTGTTTGTGGCTGAGATTAGGCCTAAAGCAACAGAGATGAAGATGAACCGGTTGCTGATGCTGATGCTGGTGCTGTTGATGCTGATGCCGATGCTGCTGGTGCGTATGGCGGGTCAGTCGTGTCGTCCAACTTTGGAATTGAGCTCTGAATGTTAAGGTAGGCGCACACACAGACGCTGCAGCCCCAATAACCAAATGACCTTTAAACGCAAAATGAAAAAAAAAAAAAAATAAAAATTAAAAACATAAAACAACAACAACAACATGAACACACACACACACGCGACAATCGCCCGTACACATTTAGTTTTTTTAAACAGAAAAGATGCAACCAGATGGAGATGGAGATGCAGAGATGCGAATGCGAGATATGCGAGTGCCAGAGCCAGTGCAACTGAAGCCATTGGCGCATCATTTTTGCGCGTCCGAGCGGCTGACAGCAGCAGTCGAAGCAGCAGCAGCCAAACGGGTTTCCAATTCTCTTCTTCTTATTTTCATTATTAATTTAAGCTGCATTTATTAATTTGTGATGCCCAAAACATGCTCAAGTGGCAGTCACGCCAAAGTGTCGTTAAAACGTCTCCGAGCTGAACCATTTTGGCTGCTGCCCACGCGACAACAGCTACAGAAAGACACTCGAAGCCCATCGAAAGCTGAAACTGATGCTCATTGAGCTGACGACGGCTTTGCATATTTCAAATATTTGTCGCTTGTCGCGCATCTAGATCACTTTTTCATGAATGAGGTGCTAAACGGGACAACAATTGGCGTTTGATCTGTGTGTGGACAAGTGAGTAAATACACTTGTCGACAGCCAGCGAGAGCAGATAAAGATTCAAGCAAATCACAATCATTGAGAGCGACTGTAACTTGTTAATACACAAAATATTCTTCGATTCGATTATCGTGGCACACTGAACAAAAATTGATTGAGTTAAGGAAGATTATTGGATGCTAACATGAGGAATCTGGAGGAAGTGCAAAGAAGAAGAGATGATGCAGGGTTTAAAGAGAGCGGGTTAAAGAGAAAGGCCTAAAACAAAAGAGTAAGAACAGAGAAAATATGAAATAGTCTAGAAGGATTCCAAGAGGAAAGAATGGGATAAATAAAGGTGGGAAGGGAAGGAAAAACGCAAATTGAAGAGTAAGGAAAGCTGAAAAATGAGACAACTGCTGAGTGCGAAATGATGAGGGAAGATGGAGGTAAGCAGCAGGCAGACAGAAGAGATAAGACGTTAAGCCAAAGAGTGAAGAGGGGGAAAAAGAACCAAGAAAAGCGAGAGGGACTAACTAACGACTCGAACCACTGCTTTTGCATTTTAATAGATGTGCTCAACAGCTAAAAATAGTAATGTTTTAAGTTTGCGTGTTCGTTCTTCCGTCTGCAAATTGATTTGCAAATAGCCATGTTATGCAGGCAGTTAACTATTTGTCAATAGATTCGCAGCCAGAAATTCGCTCAGTGTACACGCTGCTTGTTCGAATGACATTATTAAAAGCTGTTTATATCTATCTGCCAAAGTGGCTATCAGCGATGTGTGTTAGCAGTCGTAATTGCGTGCTGCAAAGTGAGTGCTATGCAATGGCGGGGGCCATTAAATGCTCCTAAATGAGGCAGACTCGTAAACAGTTTGGCTTTAGGAAGTCACCCCAAGAAGCTAATTGCTTGGATGACCGTCACAAGCACACACTTATGCATCCGCCTATTAGATATTCTTTTTTTATGGGGAAACCTCCACCTAGACGGAGATCAGATGGCCAGATGAACGATGCTGTGCGACCATTCGGGTCGCAACTTGCTTTGCACAGAGGCAATGACATCGACTGACATTTTCGAGAAGTCATTGTGACAAGAAAATAATAGTAATAAAAAAAACTAAATTTTAATTCAGAAAAATCATGCCAAAAACTTGATAGAGGAAAGAAAACTTTTTCAGCGGCATCATGGCTGCTTGCAACATGTGCCTGTTGCTATGATGAAACGAAATTAAAGCTTGAGTGTTATCCAACTGCGATGTAAAGATGCAAATGAGCGAAGAACGTGCCAATACTCTGCTTTTTCGGTATTTGATTGATCAAACAGAGAGTGTCTGTGTGTGTGTGTGTGTGTGTGTGTGTGCGTGTGTGCGCATAAAATTGATTAAAATTAATTACAAAACTGGCTTGTCAAATTAACGCACCCGATGTCCATGACATGGGCCAAAGCCAGATGTATCGACAGCGACGTCTAACCAGATTCTAGACAATGTTTTATATATTATAAAATGTACAATATATATACATGTATAGTTATGCTATTTATGTATGTATGTGTATAAATTAGCAAATTTTTTTTTTGTGGTTTTTACGGAAATAAAATGTAAATTTTGTTGTTAGCCAAAATATCGCGTTTAATTTAAAGCAAGTTTACACATTTAAGTCCATGCCTCAATCTTTCATTTTAGGTGTTAATTAATGGCAAGGAAGAAATGTATCATTATCTGTCTATGCGTAATTAAAGAGTCTCACGCACAGCTCTTTAAAATTATAATCAAAGCCATTCATTATACGGCCTATAGCATAAATATTGTGGCACAGCGCTGACTAGAATAGGCTTTGCGATTTCTCATATTGCTCTTTCAGATGATTCGCCAGCTATGTATATATTATAAATTGGCGGATCTAATAAAATAAACATCGTAAAAAGAACAAAAAGCAGACATGTATTTACCCATGCACATACATACATACACATATACTAGCCAAATGTCAGAATGTGTTGCGCAGCTATAGAGAATACAACTTTTTGGACATTTTAAATTGTGCTTATGATTTATGCAAATTTATCCTTTATACAAATATATGTGTATACATATATGTATATGCGTAGGTATTTATGTATGTGATCACATCTACATACTAGTCAAGGCAGAGCAAATTTTATTACTTGTCAAGCTGCTTTAGATTTATACTTTATACTTATGTAAATGAGCCAGCCGACTATCAGACAGACCCAACCAGACTCGACCAACTAGTTCGGTTTCAGATTTAAGTTATTTGTTATAATTTATGTTGCAATTTTGGCTATTTTCGAGTTTAAGGAAGTTCACGGTAAATTGAAATAGAACTGATAAGGTGTGGGATATATTCGGAATCAGGAGAACAAAGCTCGCTTCTGCTCTTTTGTTTACCAAAATATGGAAAAATCTCGAATTTACTCAATTTCTATGCTAAATATAAATAATATAAATTAGGTTTCCGAGAATATATATTTATTAGAAGCATGCAGGCAGTGTTGCCAGCTTAGACTATTTTGATTTTATTTGATAATAAATCCACCAAAAAGGAGTATGGAATGGAATAGCATAATAAGAGAATGCATAAGAGAATTATAGAATAGTAATAATAATAATATAATAAATATTAGTGTACAAAAGCTAGTTAGCATAGCAGCATTTAGGCTTATCAAGCATATAAGCAGCTAGTCCGATTGAACTATGCGCATTTGTTTGCATATGTATGTGAGCGAATGCCTGCATTCAGTCTCTCCTTCTGTCTCTCCGTCTAGCTCACAGACTGTCTCTACTCACGAAGTAAAACGACGCTAGAATGCTTAGAGCAGCAGAGAGCGCTCCCATTGGCTACTTAAGGCCCGACTACAACGACCCCTAGCTCACTCCAGGCGCAACATTTGAGCACGAGTTGGTGACTGAGCGAAAGTGGCCCTATATAAAGGGCAGCAGCTGCAGCATTTCTTCAGTCGTCCAGGCCTGCTGGGGGTCACTAGATCAGTGCAGTAAAGTGAAGTGATGTGCGTAAGGACTTATAGGAAATTCTTAAAGGAAATTCATAGAGAGAATTCTTAGAGGAAATTCTTAGAGGAAATTCTCGGAGGAAATACTTTGAAGAAATGTTTAGCAGAAATACTGAGAGGAAATACCAAGAGAAAATACTAAGAGAAAATACTTAATAAATACTACACGTTGTGTGCCAAATTATTAAATTTAATTTTTTATTTTATTATTTTTAAGAGCACTAGAAATAATTTGTTATATATATTTACTTTTTTTTTTTTTTTTTTTTGTATATTTTCTTCCATTTGGCCTCTTGCCGGCTTTTCCAGCAGTTCTTCCTGAAACTTTGCCTACTTTTTTCTACAATCTAACCCATTTTATAGCTCGTCAGCTAGAAACACTGCCTTTACGATGTGCGGGAATTCGCAGAATTAGTGGAATATTTTATACAAGTCGTTTGCAAATTTTTAAGACTACTTTCGATTTCCGATTAATTGTATTTCAGGAATGGAATCCGTTAAGTTTATGTGGATTTTGTTTTCATTCTCTTTATGTTATTGTACAATTTGTAGCGCTATAACTCTCGCCATAATTAACATTTAGCATTTGACATAAAAATCGTTATTTGAATAGCAACAATTTTATTGATATATGAACGAAAAAGTGATGACAGTCGATTTTTATTTATTTATCGGCTGCACACGATTCTAACGGTTTATTTTCAATTCAACTTAACATTTATTAACCAGCTGTGGAATTTCATTAAACCCAAGCGCCGAGTCTGAGTACAGAGTGTGAGGCTTTCAGGTTGTCAAAAAAAAAAAAAAACAAAAGTAGAAACAAAAATCGAAAAGAAAACGTGTTTGCTCTTCCATTAAAAACGCGAGAGGAGAAACCATTAATAACTAAGTCGTATCAAGGACACCCTCAGTCAGGCATCAGGGCAACAGGGTAACTGGTAACCAGCGGCCAACCAGTTTCAGCCTGGCCAATTTATTGGCCCAATTGCCGGCCATTGGCATTGAAATCCTTGCGTTCATGAGGGTCACAATTTGGAGCTGGGATACGATGCTTATCGGATTCCATTGAAAACCTGTTGCTCAGAATACTTTTGTGTGGGAATTATGTAATTTCAGCTTACACGCAGCGCGGCCAGCTTAAGCGAAAGTTTCTTTTCAAGATGTTCGCCATTAATCAAGATTTTATTGTAATTAGCCAAGCGTCAAGAGCTGAGTTTCAATGCTCAACCAGCTGTAACTCGACTAAACAAAATCGGATTATCAAACTTTCGACATCTATCGTTACATGCATACATCGTTTACATACATCAAAACAAGTTCTAAAATTTGAAAAAACCCGAAGAGCTCTAAACGTCTGAAATTTGAGTAAATGAACTGCAAGCCTCGTAAAATCTGTAGCTTCTTGAATTTATATAAATCTCTTCGAACTTGCGATTGAGCCAATTATTCATTTGGCTTTCAAGTTCAGCTCGGGCCAAAACGACCAAACGGAAGGTGCTTGGAGTGACTCTGAGTTTTGATTTATGGCCATGCGAGAGTGCTGCACTTCAGCTCAATGGTCAGGCCTGTAAATTAGCCTAGTTAATCTGCAAACAAGAAGAAGCAATGTCTTGAATTTTCGCAGATTTTTTTCTTTTTCTTTTTTTGGCTTGGTTTTTTAGTGCGAATTTAGCCAAAAAAAAAAATTGGAGCAGTGTCGGTCACACGCGCCGACAGACACAAGGCTGTTAGGTGATCGGCGTCGCGAGTCAAAACAAAAGCAATTTTAGAAAAACATACAAAAAATGTAGCCACACATAATGAACCACCACCACACACATACTTATGCACTTATGTCTCAGTGTATGTATGTATGTATATCGAAATATATATGTACGTACATCGATATATGTATTTATACTAATGGTGGGTTCAACTGGCTTTAAGATGCTGCTTAAAACATTCTACTTGTCTTGGCCAAATGTGTGAGCCAAATAAAAATGATCAAAAATTCGATATTCCAAATTAATTTAAAATAAATGACGCGAAGAACGAGTTATTTTATTTAAATACGAACTGGTTCGCTTGCTTGATACGAATGTACATATAGAAACGTACAACCAGACAAACAATCGCACACACACACACAATCACACTTGCTTATGAATTTGGTGTAATCTCTTAGGCTGGTCGGCCAGAAATGTTATTCTTTACAAGTTTCACATGCAAATTATCAAGTTTATTATATACGAATTTATGACTATCGCCGGCCTGTTTTATGTATGTAAATTTAATTATAGAGGGAATTTTCGGGTTCAAGTTTGCTAAACGAATGCGGGACTATGCTGATTTTTTTTGCTGTGTAAAAGGCTGAGCTTGAATTGATTACCGGCCATCAATAACGGAAATTGAGCTCGGTCCATCACTGTCATAATTATGCTATGACGAATCCTTTTCAACCTGTTGGCTTACTACATGACATCGGCTGCTCACTTTAATTAATTGCTGCCGATTAATCGATTACTGAAAGTTCATCGCAGTTATAATTATGCTACGGCAAGTCCTATGTACCTGTTGCTATGCTCATCGTTTCATGCACGACATCGGCTTCTCAATTACGTAAGCCAAGTTACGTCAACAGAACGTAATCGATAGCTTAAATTGAGCAGAGTTAATCGCTGTTACAAATATGCTAATGGAGTATCCTTTGCCCCTTGCTGCGCTCAATTCACAGCGTTGCCAGCTGTCAACGCACTTAAGTGCTGCCACTCCCCAGACTATTTTTGGTCTTGCTGTCTGCCTTAGTCGAAGGTTACTTGGACAAGTTTTCAGATTTTCAGCGTATTTAAATGAAATCGATAGATAAATATATAAATAAGTAAATAGAAATATAATTTGGTTTTAGGCAAAGGCTGTGACCGCAGCGCGTATAGCTTGCAGCCAAAAAAAAAATAGAAGAAGAAGAAAAATCAACCGAGCGCCTAACTATTTATTAGCTTTAATTTGAATTTCGTATGATACTGCGAACAAAACTTGTTCAGCCGCTTCTGCAAAGATGCTTCTACATATTTCACAAACAAAAAAATAAATAAATACAAACTAAAATAACAGCAGCAACAAAAATCAAGTTCACCTCGAGTGTATCAAATTTGTATAAAATTCATCAGTCAACAAATAAGTCAGCTGGAAATATATTTGTATGTGCATACGTATATAAATGTAGATATATACCCACTATATAAATATGTTCGAAGCCACAAAGTCTTGAGTTATGCAAAACAAAGGAAGCATTGCGGTTTCAGCTTGAGCCAAGCCATGAGATAAAGATACGAAAGATACAAAATCATATGCTATTTGGCACGTAGATGTATCTATCTAACTATGTATATCTGTGTATCTAAGTGTAGCTGTTGAGCACACCGATTAGCATTTTAGTGTGGGCATTAATGATATTTTCACAAATGCTGAAGACATAAATCAGTCACTTGTTTGGCCATTAGCCACGGTGGGTATACGTATCTACCTTTATATATTATAATTATATCTTTTATACGCTTGTAGACATCATGTCTAATGATTCTTTTCGATTATAGACCCATCATTATGGCTGTAATATGTACACAAAGTTTATGCTTGAAAGCTGCAGCCGCAAGTCAGTTAGTTGCCCATATATTTTTAGCTAATCACGACTTCTGTGAGTTCTTGAAGAGCTACCAAAGTATAACTCGAAGGTGTGGGCGTAATTGTTGTTTTTTTTTTTTACCGTTCTATAGTGACTGTATATAAATACATATATATAATTAAAATTAACCAAAACTCGATATCTATTAATTAAAAGTCATTCCGAAATAAAAAAAACCAGATCTCATTTAGTGGTATATGTTGTCTAAGAATACATATTAAATATATTAGCATTCAGGTTTAAAAAGCTATTATTGTTTATGACGCATGCAATAAACAATTTTTGATTTTAATCATAGTCTAACAAGCATTAAAAAAAATTAAAAATATATACAAATAAATTACAGTTCTTATTTGAGTAGGAACTGGCAAAAAACGTCTTAAGAAAAAAAATATATATATTTTAATAATGGTAATTATATTGTAAAGAGAGAATATTAATTGGAAGAGAATTGCAATAATAATAATGCACAATAAATGCTAATTATTTATAATATTTCTTAAGGTACGTTTAATATATTTGCTAGATTTTTATAAACTTTTTCTTTTTGTTAATAATAATGTTTATTGAAGCCGTGAATTTAACAGTGAGAATTCAATTCTAATCCGCACTTAGGGTAATTCAATTTATAGCTCTTATTGTGCAGGGCTGTTATGAAAATAATGATGCCTAAAAGCAGGCAACAGATTTTTACGGAGTAAATATATATGGAGCGCGCAAAAGTATGCAATGAAATTCGTTGTATACAAATTAATGTAAACATTACATATTAGCATAGTATGTATTATAAGGTAATAATACCTAAACCAGGTATTAATAAACTCATTTTAAAAATTCGATTACCTCAGCCAGTAATGACTCAAAAAAGGTTTGTCTATCAGCTCATTTCAGTTCTATATTCTATTCCTACAGCTAATTTGTATAAATGTATATTTTATATAAATAAAAACAAGAGCCTTTCGTTTATAATTTACTAATTATATGTTTTATTACATTATATCGTTTCTGTAATCGTTGTGCAGTTGACTAATAGCTAAACGCAGTTTCGTACACTAACTAAATGGTAAGCATTATTATAATTATTATCGTTATCGTATGGGACAAACTAAAAGAGACTACATATATTCAAATGTTTAACAGACTCATACAAAATACATAAACACATACATACACAATACATACGCACATGCATTCACAAAATATATCGAAAGGGTCTAGAGGTCTAAGATAAAGCTTAACTACACGTTATTCTGCTTAGTTGTGGCGGCTGAATGACAACTGAATTGTGTATATATCAAAATTTGCTTAGGCGACTAAACTAATCTTTTATCATTATCGCTATCTCTATGTATATGTACAGTTGAAAACTAGAAGATACACTTTGCATATGGGCATAGTTCGTAGTAGTGGTTCGTAGCTTAAAGATAGATCTGCACAGATTCAGATACATGTTTTCTCTTATTTTGGATGCGACAAGTCTTTTGGGTGTGAATGCTTCGTTTCCGTCAGCTCACAGCTCACACAGCTCACAGCTCCGTGGAGTACTCCTCGGGATTGATATTGAACTTGCGCCAACAGATGTGATCGCCGGCAGCCGCGGACGTCGGCGGAGGTAGCTTGTGCGTGTTGACATTCACCACGGAGCTGGCCGAGCGCTTGATGTGACTCGGATTGTGCGCCGGCGCCGGCGCCAAGCAGCCAGTGGAGCGGCCCAAAGGGTTGCGGGACATGGCCAAATTGGCGCTACCGTTGGCCTTGCCATTGCCATAGGTAATCGACTCGTTGGATGGCGATATCTCAATGCGTGTGGCGTGGCTGCCGCTGCCGCCATCCGAGAGCCGCCTGATGTACACCACCTCGCGGTGCTTCTCCACTGTCGTCGGACCCGGCGGCAGGCGAGTCAACGTTTGTGGCTGCGCTGTTTGGCGTGCCCGCTGCGAATATCTGAGCGGCTTGCCATCGCTGGCCTGGAATGGCACATACTGCTGCGTGATGCCCGGAAACTTGTCCACGCTAATGTCCTCCTCGATGGCCGAGTCGCCAAACATGGAGCCGCTGTAGTTGGGCGAACTGTTGCCCGGCGTGGAGGATTTCCAGTGCGTCTGCTGTGGATGCACCGTCTGGCCGTTGGCGCCGAGCTTTTGGCCACTCGAATACTGTCCCTTCTTGATGGAGTGCGTGTAGTCGCGGGTGCCACGACGACGCAAGGTGAAGTCACGCCGGCCGGTGTCCTGGCAGACGGAACGCCATTGCTTCCACGAGTGGCGCGCCAGCGGATCAGCTGGACCCCATTCCTTGGCTGGCTTCGAGGCCTCGCAGATCATGCCAAAGAAATTGTATTCCACCTGCCGGAAGATCTGTATGCAGGCGATAATCATGATCACCGCCAGGGCAAACAGAATGGGCGCCCAGCGGGGCAAGTAGCCCGCCAGCAGATCGAACTGATCGTCGTCGGCGCACCACCACACCAAAATGCCCGTCAGAATGGCCGGACAGCTGCACCACATCCACATCCAGCCACGGAAGATGGGCCGTCCGATCGAGAACTCCAGATCCGTATAGATATTCTTGGCGCCATAGATCCATGTGATGGCAATCAGCTCGAACACCAGCGCCGTAATGACCAGAGTGCCCACAATGCGTGAGTCCAGGACTCGGGCAATCAGGAACTTGGGCGCCGCGAACGACATGACGGCCACCACCAGGGCAATCAGGCAAATGACATAGCTGGGCCGACGGGGCACCAGGCGCGTCGATGTATAGACGGCGACGGTGATGGAGACGAGCGCCGACAAGATGATCAGCGCATAGATCAACGAGGGTATCAGATGACGCAGCAGCTCGCCCTCCGACTGGGCGCCATAGAGAACCCGATCATAGATGGCAGTCAGCGGCTTCAGCTCGTCCATAAGCGGAAAGCCATTGGACGAGAAATCGAACTGTACCATGAACAGGGTCACGGCAATGGCATTGATCAGCAGATTGAAGCACAAGTAGACCACGGAGGTGCGCACTGCGTCGCCCTTGTAGAGGAACTTGCCCGTCACCATGGGCATGGCGCCGAAGCCGCAGTTCAACGAGAACAACACCTGCATCAAGGCATTGAACCAGATGTTGCTCTCCCCGAGCAATGTGCGGTCGAAGGCCCACAGCTCGGGAAAGTAGTGGCGGGAGAAGGAGTTGCGCACCTCCCAGCCAGTCAAGGCGCAGAGCAAACAAAGCCCCACCAGGCCATAGACAAACAAGCTGCGTCGCAGAACTTTGGCATTGTGCGTGCTGTCAAGGAAAGTTTAAATTAGTTAAAACTAAATAATCTTAGCCTGCTCATACATACCACAACATAACCACTATCCACAGACCAATTAGACCCGCAGCCAGCAGTCCAAAGTAGAGCGGATTACGCCAGAAGGGCGTCAGAAAGGTCTGCTGCAAGCACTCCTGTCCGCTGTTGCCCGTCACCGTATATCCTTGCTGCAAGCAGATCGCGTTAGCTTCACAGATTACGCAAATTCAATATGAGAAGTCTTACCATGCTCAGCTTCAGGTTGCCCACGCACTCGCGAAATGGGATCCCGTTGGAGGCAAACATGCCTATGTAGCCCAGCGCAAGCACAGCCTGCAAGGATATCCATATAGCTGACACCCAAGATGCAAAGCGGCTAATGATGCTGGCCCCTGTTTGAAATTAAAATTTATATATTTAAATTAAGAATTAATTATGAAGAATAAAATGTAGCTAACAATATTTACGATTGCAAATTAAATTTATGATCATCGCCACTTCCGCTTCAAAGTTTCATAGCACTCAGCTAGCGTTGTCAGCTAGCACAAGGAAGTCTGCCTAGAAGTTACGTAACGTAAGTCCTACTACGTACGCTCAATTACAACAAACGCTGCCGCCAATCAGAAGTTAGCTACGTAACGTAATGTAATGAAAGTCCTAACGTTAAAGTTTCATAGCACTCAGCTTGAATCTTGCAAGGCTTGCAAATTAATTTGAATTTTATACTAAATGTGGCCACCCATATAAAAATTAACATAATCGCAACGATTAACTCTCACTAATTGGATGCAAAAGTCTTAAAAAATCAGTTTTGATTTTTATATGTGGCAGCTATCTATCTGATTTACATAAACGTAACATTTCACACTTACTATATTTGGATGGCCAAATGAGAAGCGTTGCCAGCTGTCTTGCTGATTTGCATATTTCTATATATATATGAGGGTAACCGCATATCGAATTCAAATTTGAACATAAATTCAAATGCAATTTAAATTTCCGACTGACTTTTAAAATAAAAATTATTGCATGTGGTTTGCCGATTGCAATCACACGCACGCATTGCCCAATCCACACACATTGTAATTAATTTAAAATAATATTATCTATCAATATGGTGAAAAAAAAGGGGCGATACGGCTATGGCATTCCTTTGCAGCACCCAGCATTATGTGTATTATACTGAGGTCTTTTTCGAAGGTGTTGTGTCGTAATTTGCAGTTTTTTCATTTTTGCTTTTTGCCATTATTAGTATGTTGCTCATATTGCTCATTTTTGAATATCGTTTGTTTCTTCGTTACAATTGTGTTTTTGTTTTTCATTTTTGGTTTTCTTCAGTTTTCATTTTCCTTTGTTTTTCTTGGTTTATACTTTTGTTCATTTAGAATTTGCCTTAAACGTCTCTATGGTTATTTTTTGTGGACGCGCCAAGTCGGCCAAGCGTTATCCCTAGCATATCCTCGGCTTGAGGTGAAGGGGAGGACTGCCGGTCCAGGACTCTGTGTGGCCAATTGACGTGTCAGCGATTACACGAACGGGACACACACACCAATGCATTTTTGCAGTTTTAATATTTTTTTTTTTTAGATTTTCTGAGAGATTTTTTTCTTGTCCTGATAACACGATGATGATATCTTTAATCTACTAGGTCACATTTAAGTTAGTTTACTTTCATTGTTCATTTTTTTAGTGTATTTTTATGCGTTTTATATGTTTTTTTGTTTGCATTGATATACTTTTGGTCAGATAGTATCTTTTGTCTTCTTCATCAATTATCTTTGCGTATCGTGATTTCTAGTTTCAACTTTTGCATTTTATTCAGATATACATGTATAGTATATATTAATAGTTGTTCTGTGCCTTGTACATTTAGCATGTTGCGTTTAGCATCAGAGAATGACGAAAGTTTGCGCAGCGTTTGATTTCTGTTTGTGCGTTTGTAGTTGCTGTTGTTGTTCTACAAGCGTTAACCAAACGGACACAATTTCAGAGTGCGGATTCGACGGGCTGTGTCCAACCGTCTTTACTGCGGAACACACGACCGCCCCAACAGCATGTGGCTGGCATTCGCCTTATATACGATGTCCTCGCGGAATTCCAACTTGGGAATTGTAAACGAAATGCGCCAAAGTGCAGCCAAATGCAAGTTTTTTCAAATGAGCTTTAGAACTTTTCACAAGGACTGCAGCTTTCATGATTCACAGGAAATGCTGGCCGCAAGGGTTGATTGCTTGCCACCTGTTGCACCTGGCATGCCCTTGCTATTGCCAGGAAATGAACCTTAAGCATTCTTGAAAGCTTTACGTAGTGTGCTGCACTTCCGTTAACATAATCCTTTTGTAATAGCTATTGCTGCATCCAAATGCAAGAGCTTTGCCTTCTGCATGAGCTTTACAGCTTGCCACCTGTTGCATCTCTTTCCATATAGTTGTTGCCATAAAAAGTGCACTCAACTGCAAGCTTTCAGCCTGTGCTTTCATAGTTTTTAGAGGACTGCAGCTTTGCCATCTCATGCAGCTTTACAGAGGACAGTTAGTCCATCACCTTTGCTTACCTTTGAATATGGGCGATGCACGCCAGGTGTGCGCCGCTCCTTGGCCCAGAAATTGACCCACAGATATCTCGAGCAGTATCATGGGCAGGCCGACTAGAAACAGCAACACCACATACGGCACCAGATACGCCGAGCCATAGTGGTCCAGTTCGCGTGGGAAGCGCACCACATTCGCATAGCTGACGTTGAGGCAAATGCACAGCACAAGGCCGCGAAATACCGAGCATTTGGTCTGCAAAGAGTTGAAAATGGGGAAGTACATTAGTCATATGATAGGTAATACATATATATGTGTGTTTGTGTGTGTGTGTGCGTGTGTTGACAGACAGGTGTCACAAGCATCCGCTGGCGAATGCTTAAAAGGTGAAACGCCACCCACAATCCAAAACTCATTTCCGGCATTTCCGCTTTCAAGTTGTGTAATTTTCTTGAATTCGTTTAATAATTTGTCTGCCAGTCTGTCTGTCCATTTGTCAATCTGTTTATTTGTTTTACAGCTCCATTTCGCACACACACACACACTCTCACACTAGTTAGCTGGCCCCTACCTGAGCTCGTTCTTATATTATATATTTATCTAAGCGCGTAATGAGCAGCAAAAGAAAGTACGGCCCATTACGGGGGTCCCACAGACCAAAATGCCGCTGCCTGCAAAATGTGCCGCATAAGCCCATTAGATGCGGAGCAAAAACACCAACGCCAACAACAACAACAGCAACAACAACAATAGGAGCAGCAACTATAACAGACTTTGAGTACTTTCAAATATAAAACTTTGCAGCTCGCAGCTAAATTTACAACAACAAAAGATCTTTTTATATATAATAAAACGTACATCAAAAATAAAAAATCGCTTTGCCACTACTGGGGTACGCTTTTAAGTGAAATTCATTCAAGAGCGAGACGAGGCGACGCGACGCGACGCGACGCTCGGTTATCCGGACGAACGGACAGACGTGACGCCCAAGTAAACGCAGTTAATAAAGCGAAAACCGCACAGTGAAAATGTAAACAAAAGCAGCTCGCAGCTCAGCTGAGTGCGCGCTATTCAAATACACCCATCTATAGGCATTGACTGAGCTCCCGACTACTCAGCGAGTCTAATATTATAGGTTTATGAGCGTTAAACATCATGTGGCATATCATGCATGCACTCCAGATATATATAAGCATATAGATATTTATCGACAGCTATTTATATAGATGTAAAGTATTTAAAAACAGAAAACAAACCAAGCTTAAAACTTTAACATTTACGGCTGCATCTTTTTATAGCTTGTTTTCGCACATACTCTTAGAGGGTATTATCGTTTCGACAGGCATTATGTAACAGCTTAGATGCGATATGATCTAGATCATGTAAACAATCTTGTTGATCTGTTTCTATCACCTATTTATCTTTCAGCTTATATGTATCTATATTTCACATCTCATGTGAGTCTGGCTTTGCATAGATTATATGCAGTAGATATGTATAGCAAAATTGTCTGGATTTAACTAGAATATCATATAGATGCCATTAAATAGATTGTTTAACTAAAGTTCTTACATAAAACATCGAAGCTAAATCTTGATATCAGCTCTGGTTTTTCACTACCTTATTAAATTACGATATTAAATTATGATTATTATTACTACTACATTAGTATATTATTTTACATTGATCTATAAAAAGTATCCATTAAATAATTATTTAATAGCTCTGTTATCTTTAAGTAAAGAAGTCCTCCATATGTCAGTCTATATTTTAGTTCATTCATTTTTTTATTATTTTTTTTCTATGCATATTACTTACTTTACGATAATATCTGAAGGGCACATCCTCGTGCACAACATATAGATAATCGGCTAGATATTTAGTCGTTGGTATTTCCATCTTTGGACAGATTTTATATTGTTTGTAGGTGCAACAGAATTTGTCATTTTCTTGCATTTGATATGATTTGCATGTAATCTACTCAGATTTGCTTTTATACAAAACTTATTTCAACTAAAATGATATTAAAACGAACGTCGGATTTTAGAAAACACATTTTTAAGCTCCATCAAGAGCAGGTAAAATTCTATTTTATTTATATTATTTTTTGTTGCATTATTAATGTGAATATTTGTATATTTTCAAGTTTATACAAGATTTTTATATTTCTTTATTTTTGTTTTTGTTTTTGTTTTTTTTAATCAGTATTTTAAGCCTCGACATTTAACATTTCAGTTTTTTTTGGCTAAGAAAACAAAAAGGCTGAGCAAGACAGCGAAACGCATATGTATGCGTGCGTATATATACATCTATATACATATGTGGAACAAGTTATCACGTTACGAGGCAGACGCTTTAAATATTAATTGGCAACACCTTCATTGCTTAGCCCTGAACTGCTTACTGAATGTCTTTAGCGAAAACGTCACAGCCATAGCAACGCATCATATAACAACAATATGCACACACACACACACAAACACACACACACACAATTTATGAAGAAACAAAATGTAGCTGACACCGACGCGTGCTGGTTCCGTAAACGAAGACAATTGTCAATTGCAGCGCGTCTGTTATTAGATATGGATTGTGGCCACTGAGCATCGAGCTGGCAATCGCGACACGCGGCGTATGCGTAATGCACTCCAAAATGCAATCGATCGGCAAATTTCGACTCTCACACACGCACACGCACACGCACACAGACACTCTCAGTGTCTATTCGTATTCACACGAGCAGCACTCCGCATCGGAGCAGCGTCGACTTGCGACTGACTGCCCAAAACGTAAATCGCGCGCGCAGACGGCTTTTGATTCGAGAGGAAAATTCGTATCGAGAAAACATGAAACGAGTTTTCCCATTACAAAAAACTGAGCAGAGCTGAGCAAATGACGATTTATATATGATTTTCCTCTTCAAATCAAACACCAAATGGAATGGCAGCAAACACTCACTGCAGCTGAAGCTGAAGCTGTGCACAGTTGGACGCTCTTTACGAGCTGAAGGTACCGCCGGGGGATGACAAGGCGGGGGACTGGGGAGAAGACACTTGGCAACTGACACTGGGGGCGACCACACGTAGCGTGCGAGCGAGCATGAACCGAACTGCTCTCTCATTAATGCAGAACTGACTCCGGCCGGCCCAGTCGATAGAGTCTAGAGCGTGGCTTTCTACATCGCACACTGGCTGCGAGCAGTTAACGCTCAAGCGCCGTGTCGCTCCGCTCCGTGCCGAGCCGAGCTCTGCCGAAGCGCCCTGCTTCGTTTGGCACGCCTCACCAATTCCCATTGCGTCAACGAACGAGGCGGGCCATGTGTTGTTTCTTTGCTTTCTGATACACTTTGCGTCTTGTTAAACACATTTTTATGTTTTTATTCTCTGCTATCTACTTTTATTATTCCTTATCTACTTTTCACTTGTAAAAACATAAAATGAAGAGAAAAAAAACATCAAACGCCCACGAGCTGCGACTGCGAAAGTTCTGAAGATGTTTAGAAATATCTGAGGCGCCCATTCATTCCCAGTTCTCATATCGTGAGCATAATTAACTCGTGAGCAGAGCAGAGCAGGAAGTGGGCTAAGCCAAACCAAAGAGAACCCATCCATTAGACTCGGGCTTCGTTTGCGTCTTCTTCTCACACTTTAATTGAATTTCGTTTTAACACGTTCTTAGCCGCGCACAGCACACACGGCATAATTTCATAATTTTTTTTATATAATTATTATGTAAGCATGCGAGCGAAACTGGAGCCCGAACTCGAGCCATGGTCCCGATCCCGGGGTCCCATTATTAACAGCACACACTGTAAGCGATTAAAGTCTTGAGCGTCTTGTTTGGTTCGCGTTAATAGAAAATAAAAATATTATTTCTGACGCACACCTCGACTCGAGTCGAGACTCGAAGGCGATCGCATAAGAAATAATGTGCTGAATATTTGGCATTAGCCAGCTACGAGTCGAGCACGGAAATGCGAATACAAATTGCTGCGTTTATTGGCCAACTCAATAAATTTGCGAGTATACATGTATATACATATGTAGATATATATATATCTATTGACTGATCGAACTGGCTGGCCATAGAGCTATCTGTGCAACGGATATGTCGACTCTTGATGGATTGCCGGCCTGAGCGTTGAGAGCGTGACTTACCCGAATTATTTGATAGGCATTATATGAGCGGCACTTGACGTATCGCCTACCCCTTAAAAGTGGCAATAAGGGTATATGGGATTGTTGTTGATTCTTATGAATATGTGAGTAATCATAGATGTAATCATTTAAATACTTTCTGATCTCTACTTTGTAGTAGATTATCTATAGCATAAATATAATTTAAATAGTCTATTTATTATATAAATTACTATTAAATATATTAATTATTTATTGTACTTTAAGAGTTTATATAAAACCTATAAGAGTTACAGCTAGAGACTTGGCTCACTTTTCCACCAAAATGCCATTGCGAATTGCAAAATTTATTCTTATAAAGTCACCTTCAATAAGTCATTTTAAAATTCGCAAGGTATTTTACCAGGGTATCTTACAGTCACATTCGCTCTGCCACAATAACTCGCGTTGTCTGCTTGCGCTTGTATTGGTATATTTATTGTGGCATATAGAACTTAGTGTTTTCGCCTTACGTTTCGTTTAGCATTCATAATTGCTTTATTTTCATAAGCTTTTGGCGGCTCTGGCTCTGTGTGCCTCGCATTGCAAATGGCCAAAGTGGCCGTTAAAATTGTGCTTCATTTGAAAATATATAGCAGCCAAATGAGGTGAGCCAAAGCCAGGCAGAGTAGAAAATAATTTTGTTGAAAGTGGCCTATAAATAAACCCTTTCATTAATTACTTTTATGCTTTTGCCAGCATAGAATCGATTTCGACTGACATTTCTCGACTTCATCATATAGAATTCAAAGAAGGCTGGCTGTTCAGCTGTTTTGTTGCTGTCTCCCACTTATGAATTTATATAGTTTTTAATGCGGCTGTCAATTGTCGAAGCCCAACACGAAATTGGAGTGTGAAAATGCGTTCACAATGCCAACTGGCTTGGAAGTGGAGGCTGCACACAAAGGCAGCATGAAAATCTTTTGTCAACAGATTGAATAAGAGACGAACGAATGCTTTGTATGCTCGGACAATCCCTTTTGTGTCCGTACTCACTTACACTTGCTCAATGTACACTCTATCTACACTGAGTGCTGTTATAAAGGGGGATGCATTTGTTGGGCACTGGAGCATTGCGCTCTGTCTATCCGACTGTCCGACTGTCCGACTCTCCGTCCGTCTGACTCTGTCCGAGGTGTGAGTGTGACATGGGCTATTGTTTTACGATTTTTGGTTGCGTCTCGTCTAATCAGTGGGCAAGTGAAAGGAATTGGAGTCATGAAGCCATATACAATGCTGCCATATCGCTAACTAGCCAAGTGCTCCGTTACACCCAACCCGGTAGCGCAGTGTTCCGTTGCGTTGCGTTGCGTTGCGCCTTTGCCATTGCCCAATTGTCGTCGTCTGCTGAGATTCTGTGAAGCGCGCACACAATATAAAATTCTACTAGCAATCAATGGCACACACACACACACACATACACATTCACATTATACACACTTAAACACTCACATCTTGGCCACTTTCACTGTTCGAACCGCTTTCAACAGTCTTGTTCGTCCATGCAATTCTAATAACCGCCAATTATCATATTGCTGCCCACAACTGCTACAACAATAACAACAACAACAAGAAAAGCCAGCAGGCAGCACAGCCGCAAATGCTGAAGCCGGTTTGAAATTGAGACTATTTGTATCACTGCCTGAATGCAGCCAGCAAATGACGTCATCAGCATTCAGCCAACGCACCAAAACATTCAGCCAGTCAGTCAACCAGGTAATCAACGGGCACTCTCGATCGACCAAAAGCCCGTCATCAACTCGAACTATGTAGCCATGTCTAGAGGGGGCCATGGGGCGGCTTGACGCATAAAACGTGCAATTGACGTCTCCAAATTTGCACCAAAATAAAAGGCAAAAACAAAATAAATGCAAAGCACAAAAAAATCAAATCAAATCGCTGCACATTTTTCGTTTTGTTGAACTTGTTAATCAGCGAATTGGAAACGAAAAGGCATAAGAGATGAAGTAACTGAAACAAGTGCAGCTGTGTGCGTGTGTATGTGTGTGTGTGTGTGCACTTGCTGCACACGCAGAACGAGCGAAGCTGCTACTGGGCGTCTGCTTGCTGTGGCAAGCAATTGCAAATCAGTCTTGAAAACATTCGCATGTGCATGTGCATAATTATAATTAGGAATGCGAATGTGGGTAAATCTTATATATATATTTGTTATTAATATACAGAAATATCCATATGTATCTACATACATTTAATTATCTGTTTATGAGTGTATTTATAAATATTTTATTATTACTGTTCAACATTTAATATGTCTTTGCTTCATGTAAACTTTACCATTCTTGTGGCAACACAAAAGACTTAAGCGACAAACGCATTTTGCCCCTGTGCGTATGCTATACTTTTTATCGTACTCATCTTGGTATCCAATTATGCTGCATGCTTTTAGGCTGCAGTTATTTTCGTTATCGTGTAGATTTTCGAGCTCGAATTATTACTCGACTGTTATACACGCAATTATTAATGAAATTGTACTCAGATTTGTGATATTATCTACAGTAATGCGTATTAAAAAAGGATTATTTATAAATTATAAAATATAAATTATATATAAAATCTTAGATAAATTTCAGTATTTAGTAGCAGTTAAAATAAAAAGAGGTCTTCGAAAATATATTATTTTATGCTTCCCTATCAAATCAAAATTTTATGCCGTACTTTACAAGAAAGATAAAAGTAAAAATATATATTTACTAATATCGAATATAAGTTAAATGCAAACATATAATCTTCATACATATTTCATTTGCAGGGCTTTGAAATTGATTAGAATTTCTCCAAGTGTAACCATGTCTGCAATAAAATTCCACACATCAACATTATAACAACTAAATTAGTCATCCCTAAATTCAAATTAAGGACAAGTGTAAAACGAAATGACTAATTAAAGTCAATTTGCACAGTTCTTTGGCATATATTGTCCGCATGCACTCTGCACTCGTTAATGCCCAAAACATGAATACGAATTGCAATTAGCGCAATTGCGAAAAATCCGCTAGACACACACTCAAACAGAAGGCATTAGGAAAGCAAATTAATGATGCTCTCAGCAACAGCCACAGCCATAGCCCAGCCCATGCCTCACTAACCCAAATAAACAAATTCAAAACGGAGCACTAACTAATGCCGAAACTAGTTTTACGACATTGTACGGACAACCCTATAAAGCTGAAGCATTAAAAGCTGCTGGAAAAACAAAGGCAAACGACTCCAAATTTATGTTGATTGTCCTATTTCTACCTCTTAACCTCTCTCTTTCTCTCTCTCTCTCTCTCTCTTTCAGAGCCATCAAGGCCTAGAGGAAAACAAGTTTGGATTATTTTGACAGATTTTCGATTTCAGCTGATCATCGAATGTAATCGTCGCTCAACATGTTAATGAGCAAGGCAAATAAAAAGTGCGAAAATAAATGAATGAGAAAAAATGTCACAAACAAAACATATTCATATATGTATGTGTGTGTATGTATGTGTATATAGACAGCCACGGAAGCTTTGCGCTTAGATAAGTCGTATTACAAGTCTGTATTTCATATCACACGTAGAGTCGACCATAAAACAGATCTAAGACGATCTTAGGCGCCCCAATCGATCGATTCGTCTGAGAATATTCTCAACTGGCGGCGGCGCTTGGGTCACGTACATTCCAAATTTTTTACCCATTATTCAACAGTTCGCAGAGTTTTTGTGGCGTGAGTAATTGATTCATTCATGACTAGCTAAAAAGACGAGCAACTGATAAGCAGACACTCTATATGGCATCTATATATATTATTTCGTGCTTAGGTTGTGCGCGACAACAGCAGAAAATAATCTGATATGAGATAATGAAGCAGTTATTTAAAGCTGTGCGAACATTTGAAAAATGCGATTTGATAAAGTCGAAACAAGATTTTAGATAGCGTTAGATAATATAGGCATTTTATAAAGGTTCATATAGTTTTAGATATATAATAAAGCATTTTAGTTCTAGATTTCATTTATACGATATTTTCTACAAGCTCTAAACTACGTATTTCGCACATTCGTCTTTAATATTCTAAGTTCGCAGCATTATAAATATTAATCAACAAAAAAAAAAAACCACAGCAATTCCATGAAAATCTCCACACCTTCCCCGTAATCGGCTATATCCGACAACAATGCTCTGAACTGGTTATAAATGTGCGCAAGAATAAAAATACATTTCCCATAAATGAAACCAAAAACTCCGTAAGCAATCGGCATTCTCATGTAAAACCCCCGACCGCTCCCCTCCCTAACCTATCATCCCCTCATTTGCTTACCTGCTGATTTGATTCATCCTCCGGCGCTGGCAGCAGCTTGGCATTGCTCGCCGTGGTTATGTTGTGCGCGGAATGGGCCGAGGCCGAGGCGGAAACCGAAACCGTGGAATAGTTCTTGGAGACGCCGTCGTGCAGGTCGTGCTCGTGGTAGCCCTGGATCTCGCTCAGTGTATTGTTGCTGCCGCTGAGCGTGATGATGCCGCTGGAGCTGATGCGGCCTGAGGTGGCTGTGGTGCGCCCCCCGCCGCTGTCCACCACACTGGACACCGTCGAGATGCAGCTGCGCGTTGTTTGTGGCGAGGGCGTCACCGTCGCCATCTCCCCGTCCGCCTTCGCCCGTCGCATATTCAGCCAGGACAGGCGCTGTGGCTGGCGACGATCGAGGGTGGCCGCCGTTGTGATGCCACCCGCACCGCCAATGTAGACGCAGGTGCGCGCGTTGCTCGAATCACTGCGCAGACGATGCTCGCTGTCGGGGCGTGGCAAGGTGGCCATGCCGCCGGATATGTGTTTGTAGATGGGCGCGCCCGTGGGCTGTACACTTCTTCTAGGCAAACTGCTCAGCTGGTCCGCGAGGGCCGCGTCGCTGCTGCGACTCTGCAAATTGTTGTTGCTGCTCATCGATCAGATCTAAAGAAGCCAGAGGAGAGATCAGAGACAGATGTGAGTTGATGCCACACATACATATACATAAATGAGTTCAAAAGCTTAACAGATTCACACGAAATCCAAAATATCCGCTTATAACTTATTTTCAAACGAAATGATTCACATGCGAGGGTTTTGTATGAGGTTTTTTTTTGGATTTGCATGCGAATCGAATTCGTAGCCAAGACAAAGTCACAACCAACGAAAGTAAAATTCCTCTCTCTATCTCCCTATCTCCCTCTCTTTCTCTAATTGTGCAAATTTCTCGCTGGGAGACAAATATGTCTGCGAGAAAGTGAAAGGCACAATTCTGGAGTCGAGGTACTACAATGGAATTAGTCGAGTATATTATGCACGATTATGACACTATATCTGGCCGACTTTCATTGGATTCTATTCCATCTTTTATTATACAATACAAAATATAATAATATGTGGCAATAACTTCTGTTTGCCCGTTTTGCGCAAAATTTCACTGAGCTGAATACAGCTGCGACTTATTCTCGTTGTTGTCGTTGTTGTACTCTGCGTTTTATCTCTCTCTGTCTCTCTGCCTGGCAGTGAAAACACAGAAAGTATACGAATATATGAAAAATAAAACGAGCCAGCAAAGTCATTAAAAGCAACTGTTTAAACACAAAATGAAAACAATGAATGTGGCTCAGCTTACAAATTTTAACGAATTTATGCATATTAAAGAGCAACACAATTTGTAGTACATTAAGCCTGAATGAAATTGGGGTATGAAATGGGACGAAGCTGTATAGATAAAAGGTCTCTATGAAGGTTAATCATAAACTGAATTGAAAGCTGCGCCAAGTGTCTTAATATAACTCTGCATTTCTATATACGATGTATTTTTGCTCTTTCGCGATTTCGAGTAGTAGATCACTCTCACCTTTCAGAGCCGAGTCTTCAAGAGGCTTTTGTGAAACATGAATAACGCTTCCCTTAAATTTGAATAAAATTTGCAAATATTTATCGTTTATTTATTTGAAGTCCCACAAAATATTTTATCTGAATGAATTCTAATCTATTCTAATCTCCCCAGCAATGCATTGTTTTAGTAAAAGAACTTCTTTTTATATATATGATGCTTTCTTAAATCATTTCCAATTGATTTAAATTCAAATTTAAAATAGAGTTTTTAAGCTAGTCTTCGTTTCTAATTAAAGCCTCGAATATATGTGGAATCTCGCTCATTTATATTTCGCTCATGTATATCTAACAGGAAATCTTGTCTTTAGTTCATCTAAAGAAACAGTTTTAAGGTAGCTTTCGGCACGAGCTTAATCAGGTTTATTTTGCATGGAAACAATACGAATCTCGTTTGTTTTTCCCCCTTTACTTTGTGGAGTGAGTCAAAAAATCGACTGTCGCCTATCAGAAAGGTTAAACAAAAGTTGTGTCATTATATTAATGACTGTGTTTGTTTGTTTTTGTTGTTTTTGCTCTTGACAAATATGAAAACAAAAAAAAGTCAAGCATCTTATCGTCACGATGGCATACATTTTATCTTGCCAAGTTAGCTGGAAACAAGCGCAACACACACACACACACACATATATATATATATACACTAAAAATAAACAGCTCTTATCACAATCACTTGGAATGCACACTTTACAAAATAATTATGCACGCTTGCACAAATCAATGAGCTCAGCTCAAAATGTTTAAAAACCATTTTAACAACAACAACAACAACAACAACAACAACAACGGTCAACAGCTTTTATCACGAGTTCGTTGGCACTGCTGACCACGAAACAGGCCAACAGCAGGCAACACCCTCATTGGATACGTATCTGAATCTTGAAAGCATTTTACACACACTCACACACACGTAGTCAGAGAAAACTCCACTTCATTTGTAAAAAATGTTTATGGGCGGCTCTTAACGCAAATTAAGGCACCAAAATGTGGACGCCGGCTACGGCTGTTTATTATTGGAAAAAAAAAAATGTTTTTTTGTTTGCGAAAAGAAACCAGGCGCCAGCCACGCTGGAAGAATTGCAAGCAATGCAAATGCGGTTGCAGATACAGACAGCAGATAAAGATATAGATACAGACGGCTCCAGATATAGATGGATGGATAGAGTAACTCGATATGCATAGGCAAGCAACATACAGTAGTACTACTTATGTACGTTGAAGGGCCCAAATTCGCTGGACCGTTCGAGCCCGGGCGTCAGTTTAGTGTCTGGAACGGAATCGGAGAAGTTATGTAGCACTTGAAAGTGGCAATAGGCGACAGGCACACATACATGCATAGAGAGTCAGACCTGTACAGAGGGCACTCAAATGACGGACAGTGCATTAAGTTACAGGTTATTAACAGGTAAATATTACTGCCCGGCAACTGCACGTACATCATTATGAAGCGAGCGCAGCTCTTGACAGCCTTTCAGTTGCTTTTCTTTGTGCACTCGAATCGAACGAGCGACAAGAGCGAAAAGCAACAAACACTGAGTATGACAATGTGGATGCATTGTAGCCAGGCGCTGCCATGATAAAGGTTCTGACATGCCAAAGCAACAAGCAGCAGCAGCAACAGCAGCGACTAGAGCGACAGCACCACCAACGCCACCAACAGATGGCATAGGCAGCCGCGCGTAACCACAAAAAACTCGACTCGGACCCGCACTCAAAACTCAAACTGGGCCCAAAGTCTGGAACTGAAAGTCTGAACATTAACATGCTATTTGGCCCAAACTGCACTTGCCGGCAAAATAAAAGCGCTTTTACTCGTTGTTGTTGCTGTTGCTGTTGTTGGCCATAAAATGAGCCAAACTTTTTTTTTTTGTTTTCTGTTCAAGTCGAAAAGTTCTCGGAAACCGAGAGCCGGATCCATAAAAAATTGGCAACGGCTGGAAACAAATTTGTCTGCTAAA
Organism: Drosophila navojoa; assembly: GCF_054131105.1. Classification (NCBI taxonomy): domain Eukaryota; kingdom Metazoa; phylum Arthropoda; class Insecta; order Diptera; family Drosophilidae; genus Drosophila; species Drosophila navojoa. Next base: position 6,492,119 of record NC_142892.1, on the reverse strand, counting down.
AATATGCCAAATTTATGCACTCTTATTGCGCTTGCTTAAAATGCAAAAAGGAACCGGAAAGAAGGCAATAATTACAGGATAGTTTATATGTACATATATACTTATAGATATATATAATATCTCCCTAATTATATCTCTCCTAAATTCCCAGCGCAGTTAAATTCTCTAAAATTTAATATTAGACTTTGTTCTATAGCAGCAATAATATATATATACTATTATAACCAGTAGCTCTATAATTATACTAAGTCGAAGCTGAGGGAATTTTGTTGAAAAGTAGCTACGACTTTGCATATGCTACTGTCAGCCATAGAAAGCCTTAACTTGTCTGCTGATATCAATCAAAAGTAGTAAATGAAACCGGCATAATATGTATTTCGTGTCACTATTTGAAAACTTTCTATAAAAGTCTAGAAATCTACCAAATAATAGTCTAAGAATAATATGTACTAAAAGTAAAGCAGAGATAAATGATCTGCTACCTACATATATAAAAGTTCGGAAATGATTTTGCTGTATTTCAATCCTCAGTGTGCGAATATAATCAAATAATCTCAACATCGATTCACTTTTTGGCTTGAAAATGCCTTTAAGATTAGCCGGAAACTTGGCTGCCAAATGACAACGGAAATTTCAGTTAGTTACACTTCGAGTGCCATACTATATATAGACTATACCAATTATCTGCCGTGAAACATAAGGAAACATAGACTTTGACTAACATTTAATCAGCTGAACCTTTGCACAAATCCGGGAAGTCGCCACATTAGTTCAGCTTGACCTCTAGTTGGAGCGAAAGTGCACATTAAGGGGGTACGGGCGAGTGCCCCCAAACAGCCCTGAACCTATTAACAAATGTCACAATTATAGCACAAGATGTGATTCCCATTTAACTAGAATGTGCAAGTAAATAACTAAATAGCTCTATATATAATATATATACACGTAATTACTCTCGCTAAATTAATGAAAGATTCTGTAACGAATTTTTCAAGCTGCAGCGCAAATGTTTTCATTAGCTTTGAGTAATTTGGATTAGCTTCTGAAAGTCAATTACCAAGCCAGAGTCGACTCTGGCTGTGTGTGTGTGTGTGTCCATGTATCTTAGTATGTGTATTTAATAATTGAAAGTCGCGACGCTTGGCAAGAAAGGAAAGTAAAACTAGAGGCGGATCGTCTGTTTGTTTCTTGGCTCTGCTTATTGTGGAGCCATGCAGCGCCATGAACGAAAGTAAAAATAACAAAAATAGAAACAAGTTCAGCATAATAGTGCATAATACGAGCATGACAATGCGTGCGCCACCTGGCACCTGTCGATCCATCAGGTACGGGCGCAGATACAAATACAGACACAGATACAGATACAGATACAGCTGCAGGTGCTTTGTCATTTCGCAGTCGACTTGACACAGTTTCGCATGCAGCTAGATTATGTAAAACGCGTTGGTTAGTCTTTCAGTCTAAACGTTGTTAACAAGATGCTAGCTACAAGCTACAAGCTACAGGCTGCAAGATACCAGCTACAAGCGACAAGATACGAGTAAAAGTATCTGACAGATACTTCGTATCTCTCGCTCTCTATCTGTCGATTTGCTGCAGCGCTGATTGCTTTTTATTGATTGTTCAATCGAATGTAATTAAATGTCGGCGGGGCCAGTGGTGCAAATCACTGTATACAACCACGCCCCAACAACAAGTAAAACAACAACCAAAACAAAAACAACGCTTCATTGATTTCATTTCATTAATTTACAAATGAAATTTTTTTTTTTTCGCCTTACAAATTTTGCAACAATTTGTCAAATTGTGCCATTGACTTCATTTCATCAGCTGTTCCACAAATTTGTTTATTGTTTTTTTCTCGGTTTTTTTATGGATCACATCTCTAAATGTCATCTTTGTCTGGAAACACGTCGCGCATTCAAATAGCACTTGGCCATAATAAAGATCAAGTCAGATTATAAAAGACCGAGCATAGCGCATTTTAGGACATGGACAAACCATTTCGAGCAACTCTTTTTTTCTTATGTGCCAGATTTTATGTAAAATATTAAACATTTTAGAGTCTGCTACAAATTGCGTTCATTAAGTGAGTTTATTGAAGTGTTAAATAGTCGCAGAGTGTAGCTCTGATACACTTATTGAGGGTACTTGAATAAGAGTCACGAAATGTGCAAAGAAGTTGAGGTCGTTGAGTTCATTATGTAGATGATCTCGGTATCTGAGTATTTGAAAAAACTTTGCATAGACTTGACTTGATATTGCGAACTGTATATACATATATAATAAACTTTAGTATATTATATACCTACTATATGCACCATCAAAGTATTTTCCTTTGGATAGGTTAGAGATATCTGCTTGAGTAATCTTTAATCTATTTGCTGCTTTAACTGGGATAAATACACTCTATCATCCTCATAGAATAAGTGTATTTAAGTTTCGTCTTGTCACGCTTAGCTATTTCCCTCTAGTTGTCACTTTGTCAGTGGGTCAAGTGCATATTAAGTTAAACAAGTTTCAGCACTTGGCAAATTCAATAATTATGTTTGAAATCATTTTGCAGCTAAACATAGCTGAGCACAGCCCAAGCTGAGCTCAGCCAGCCCAGCCTGCCTGCTTGTCTAGTTATGAGCGTTAAGTGCCCGCAATGATTTGCATAAATATTTGTAATTCGTGGCGCCCTTGTTGCGTTTTTATACCCTGAACCCATTGAAAATGGGAAATCAGGGTATAATGGTTTTGTTAAAAGTATGTAACAGGCAGAAGGAGGCGTGGCAGACCCCACAAAGTATATATATTCTTGATCAGGGCGACAAGCTGAGTTGATTTGGCCCTGTCCGTCTGTCTGTCCGTCCGTCCGTCCGTCCGTCCGTCCGTCCGTCCGTCCGTCCGTCCGTCCGTCCGTCCGTCCGTCCGTCCGTATGTATGAACGCGTCGATTTCAGAAGATATAAGAGCTAGAGACTTCAACTTTTTTTTAAAATGTCCGTATATATCACGCGCAGATCGAGTTTATCACTAAAAAACGATAACTCATTCCGATACTTTTTTATCGATAAAAAACCTTATCGACGATCACTTAAAGAATTATATCTCCTACATCTTTCAAGCTAGAGTCTCCAAATTTAAAATGTATATAAAGATGTATTTTATACAATTTCGGTTTTTGTTAAAATTAACCCCCCACCCCTAAATCCACCCCCTCACCCTCATCTTTGTAGAAGTCGTATATCAAATACTAGAGACTTGTGATTCGGTATACACATATATTTTAACATTATGATTACGTTCTGAAAGTTTCATTACGATCGTACGTCTAGAAATTAAATTATTCAACAAATAAGTTGTCATTATATTGCCAACACTGCAGCGCAACCCAAGCGCAAACGCCTGTATATGCGTGTGTGTGTGCGTGCATGTGTTTGTATGCGTGTGTGTGTGTGCGTGTGTGTGTGCTAACTATTATTGAAATATCAGTTGATTGTTGGGTTCAGGGGATCTCGTAGTCGAGCTGTCTCGACTAGAGCTTTCTTTCTTGTTAATTGCAGACATCAGGCCGCAAAGAGTGGAGGGGGCAGGGACAGCGATCTATCCCCACAACATACACCTGGCTCAATCATAATCTATGCAAAACAATGCAAACAATCTTTTTGCCAAAGAGCGTGAAACGAACAGCGCCTTCGTCTTGGCTGTCCATTAAACAAAAAGGCATTCACACAATGCCAATTATCGGAGTCATTAGCTACAAATTTGACCCCAAGCCCCCTTCGACGCCAAAGGCGCCAGCACACTGAGCCAACAGATATTCAAAGTCAATAGAATCGTGTCTGCGGCGCTGAATGAAAACTGAAAACAAAAGCTAAGCGCGAGGCCAAAAAAAGCGTAGTAAACACAATTATTTATAGACAATTGACTAAAGCAGCGTATTCGCCTAATAGACACAAATCACACACGACCTGGATGAGCAGCGGAATATTTTTCGCAAATGTTACATAATCAATTGATGAGCTCGAAATGCTATACTAATTTTGTTAATAATATATAAGGAAAACAGAATACTTGTGAATTGTAAAACAAAATTGAAGGGGCATTGAAACATATATAGAGTTTACATAGAAGCATTGAATGATAAAATAAAGGATTGAATGGAATTTCCAAATTGCAACTGTTCTGATTGAAAAAAATAAATAAATAAAATTATGAATTGAATTGATGAATGCACATTCAAGAATTTGTTTTGAATTGATGAATTGATATGAAGAAGAATTTCAATAAAAAGAAGAATAAGAAATCAAAGCACGTAATAAAAATATAATATTGAATGACCGATTTCAATTACAAAAGTAAGTTCACAGCAGTTTCAGGTTCAATCAAATTGATTGCCTTCAGTTTCTAAACCAGATTCGCTGAGGGCAATAGGAAAATTTTTATAACCTTTAGACAGAATGTAAATATAACAAATATGATTAGACACTTATCAAATTAAATACAAGATTTAATAAACAAGCTTTATAGCGAACCTTCTACCTATTTTGAATTTTAAGTGCCTTAATTCTTAAGAATACTGTTAAAACTTATACTTAAAATCTTAGTATATAAAATATATCTGATTTCCTTATGCAATAAAAAAGGTTTCATTGAAAATCGTCTTCCAGCATTGGCTTTAGTCACGCTTCGTATAAATAGTTTTAGCATATTTTAAGCCAAGAATATTCACACAGAGATTTATAAGTTATAAATAGCCCAACTGATATTTATGATTCACAAGCAAAATAATTAGTTATATAGCGGAATCTTCAGCTTCATGATCATGCATAAATTACCATTTAAATGAAGATTTATGTTCGCATATTCCCAATCGATTATATTTGCATATTTGCACAATTTGATATAAATATTATTCACACACACGATCGTGATTTATGAGTATTTGCAATTTATAGATTGCTACACTTCTGGTTTCAATAGTAATTCGGTAACTGTTGCTCTAGCTGTTAACGGTAACACTGCACAAAACTGGTAAATGGAGTCGCGTTGCTCCACAAAACTCATTCGGCTGACAGCTTTTAGATGGAGCATGGAAATGACGTCGCGTCATTTACATACGGGTTCTCGGTCCATTCATTCACATACAACACAACACTCACGAATACACTCATATGCATGTATGTATGTATGTATGTATATCCACACTCGATGTCCGAAAAATCAATTCCAATTCAATTGCGAAATTCCTGGAAATTACGTCGCACTCAATTCAATCGCTTTTTTATTCATTCAATTCGGTTTCGTTATTTACTTCGAGTTATTCTCAGCGAATCCGATCCGACGATGCGTTCCCAGCTGAAATCGTACACGAAACATTAAAATCAAAAGCAATGAAAACTACACAATGCCGCGTTCAGGGTCTGGCCGAGCTGAGAGGAAACGCGAACGACAGCGACGACAGGTAAGGCAAGACTGAGCTCACCTCAGCGGCGTTGAGCTAAGCTACCTGTCGTCCGCTGGAGTTGTTTGGACATTGACTGAGCGACGAAGAAGCAGAAGCGGGCGTTCGCTTACATGAACCGTTTCGCAGTGCTGCAGCGAGCAACACGTGTATCTGTCAGATACATGTGCGCAAAATATGTAAGTATCTGATCAAGCGTCTGGTAATTGCGGGTAATATCTGCGAAGCACGCCAACAATTGGCAACTGCGACAGAGCATATCCTCGCCAATATCGAAATCGTGAGATAATGTGACGAATAGTCGAATGCTCTATATATATATGGAGACTATATATATGAAGTGTGTAACAGATTTTAAGCATATAAGCAGTCGAATTGCTGTTATATTTCATTAAATATGTTATTCTATGGATGCTTAATTGTGGAATGATTTCATGTAGAATTTTACCAAATTAGAATGTAAACTATACTGATATCCTAATGAATTATCATAAATGAAATGGACAAGCTTTTTATACATAGAATTTCACTGTACTGCCATATGAATTGTATTAAATTTCTCCGCCATTTCAATTTTCTACGAACATGTATAATAAATAAAACAAATATTTACATATCTGAGCACAGTTGGACTTTGAATATTGAATCATATAAAACGGCTTCATTCCCCCTAAAGGTGTTACAAATTTTATTATAGCACTTATAGGGCCCACAGCAAGGGTATTGAGCAGTCATATACATATATTTCTTCTGAGCACCGCCTTAATTTCATTGAGAAGAAAACCTTCAAAAAAATAGTGCGTTTCGGGTTTTTTCGTATTGTATTGTTCCTGTCAGTCCCAAGAAGAAAATGAAGAAGAAGAAGGAAGCCACACAAACAAGAACGAAGAACTGAAGAACAAAATGCGCATAAACAGGAAATTAATCACTCGAGTGTGTAGTATAATGCCAATACCTTTTCACACATACACACACGTATACATATATCTATATAGTATATGTGTATATATATATATATATGTACCTTTGTAACTGCCTCCTCGTTACCTGAGCCCTAAAATACAAGCCTCGCTGCCGGCAGTTTGTTCAAACAAAAAGAACGTAGGAGATAGGCATAACTGACTGCATGATACGCGTTAACAACTTAAGATATAGATTTATTATAAATATAATATAATTATGTAAAATCTACAGTTGTATACCGATATTCAATTCAGGGATATATAAGATTAAAGGGATCAATAAAAGCTTCTAATAGCCATAGATATACATATGGCATTTTCTTCTTTTCTGGAAATAGGGAAAACCAATATGCCCCCGTCTTGTGTTAGGCGAGTATGCCGTAGATATTTCATTAAGGTTTTAGGGTACAGATACACATACATTTATTTACCCATAGCTGGCGAAAATACTCAAGGTCACCGCACAAACATTTACAACTTCATTCGTTTCACGTTTCGCCGTTGTCGACGTCGTAATTGAATTCTGTTTATTTTGACTTTTCGATTTTTCACACAATGCAAATGTAGACAGGTAGGTAGATAGATAGATAGATAGCTGCAGGTAATGCTAATGAGTTCCTAGTTGCCATTATAAATAGGTTTTTATGATCTTTGCGTTGATGATTCAATGTGTCGGCTATGCGAATTACGTTAAAGTCTCTTTGCGTCTCTTCTGAAGATGCTGCTAGAAGCTGTAGCAGTTACCGGTTTCCCGTCTCATTTCTAATTATAAACAGACAGCGCAACAATTATTCTTAATCATAATTCAAGCGTACATCTCGTGCGATAGAACATTTTCCTTAATGAACCCAAAAAAAAAGCAAACAACAAAACACATTTTATGGCTCCCAAAAAGCTTACACACGCGAGTGTTTTAGCTCCTTTTGTTTTTTAATGTGTTGAATAAATTTGAACAATTGATCTAACTTGCAGTTAAATGCTTCCGCTAAGAAAAAACAATAGCCCCTCTGTAACCTCTCTCATTATCTACATGGGTCACTGTTTAAGGTTAAGTTGAGGGCAAATTATTAACACGAGGATCATCGTACATTTAGCATGTTACAAGCTGGAATATGTACTTAGTAGAAACATAGCAATAATTTAACTGCAGGCTAAATTCGTTATACGATTTTTCCGCTTTGGCTAAAGCTAGTTTGTTTGTAATTAATTATTTACTTAACAGATGCATTACATTGTGTTTACAGCTGAACTAAACATAATAATAATTATACCCGGAGGACAAATTTAATCTGTTTTCTTATCCTTATTAGAGGTATGCCTATACCGAGTCGATAAATAAATAAAATGAAGCATTTAAGAATGAGCTATATTAATTTCTTAACAGCTGCTTGCTAATATAACCGCAGGATATTTAATACCAAGAGTTAAATGTGTGTTTCTCTTATCATTTGAAGTCGTAAACAAATGTAGATAGACACTTTCTCTGCCCACACTTATACATTTCCTCCACAGATAAGCCACGGCAGCTCCCCCTATTGTTCACCTGTTATTCTTAATTCTCATGTCAGCCGTGCTGTGCCGCCTCGCTGATAGCTGAACTAAGCCCAACTCAAATGTAGTTAAATTAATTGCCTAACACCTGCTAGATAGAATTTCTTTAGCACCTACCATAGAGCTCGTTTTAGTTTATGGAGTTCTTAAAGTTTTAGCTTTATAACACATAATTTGGGCTCACTGAACCCAGTTAACAGTGAACAAGACTTTGCTCTTCACCCTCTACATCAAAGCAATTGTGCGTGCAAAAGCGACACGAAGCAAGTTAGCATGGAAAATGCTCGATGGCACAGACATTAGAACCGGGCACATGGAAATAGGTAAACTAGTCTGTATGTAGATATATGTATGTATGTACGTATGTATATGTGTAAGACACGAGTACGACCCCACCGATCAGCTGCACGTTTCGGCTGGTGAAAAGAAGCCAAACCAGAAGCAGACTTTTAAAGGGGACGAGCGAACGAGTCGAGCCGCCTGTCAGTTACCAAATTGAGTGCAGCGCCATTTTCCACAACATGCTTTACTTTATATACACTTACATATATACATATGTATATATGTACGTCTGTCTCTCTCACTTTTTTGTTGTTTTGCTTTTGCCTTTTTGGCCACTTTCTTAGCAGGCAGTCTTGGCCATGGCAAAGAACTTGAGCACCATATATGGTAGAGAGCCACAGGCCCAGAACCGGCAACAGAAATTGCACCACTTTTGAGGGCCGTACCAGACCAAAGCGGGGCATCATTATCATTATCAAGACCATACCATTTATTTGCTGCAGTGTACCTTACCTTACTGACACCATAAATGGTCCCAACAGCAACAACAACGACTTCTACTATTTAGCTGCTAGAGTTACTTTTAGGCTAGCTGAGCAGCCATAGTTGGAGTTTTGTCTGGAACGTTAAAGTCGGCCCTTCAGCAGTGGCTGATTAATGCACTTGGTATTGCTTGTTTGACTAGTGTTAGTTGTTGTTGTTGTTGTTGCTGCTGTTGCTGTTGCTGTCGTTGTTCACATGGCTGAGAACAGCCACAAATAAGATTCACTGCCCCAGACGCTGTGTAAGCTGTATTATGTGTGTTTGCGCCCCATGTGCATATATTTAGTTAGTTAGCACTTGCCGTAACTTTTCTCCCCTGCCCTATACCCCATTGAAAATGACTAAATGGGGTATACTGATTTTGGTTATAAAGGCATGCTGGAGGCAGTAGAAGGCTTAGCTTGGAAGAGAATTATTTGAATATTCAAGAGATCGATAAAACTTAATCAAATTTATATACGCACTTCATGTTTTAAAGATATCGAATTATCACATTGGTTAAATAGATTTTCAATAGAAATAACATATAAATATAAAGTACTCGACTTGTTGGATGACTCGAAAGACACAAGATAATACAGAAAGAATTGCAATGACTCATTTTACCTTTGCTACCTATCTATAGATATATATATATATATGCTTTACATCAGACGAACACCATTATCAGGGTATGTCATAGTCAATCACACTGCAATTCGACTTGTAATTTACTTTTTTTTATATATGTATATATATTTTATATAGTTTTTGTGGGTCTTCGGAGTGACTTAATTTTCCCAGCTGCCGACATGCAACCCGCTTAATTTCTATTATCGTATAATGCCATTGTTTTGAACAATGTGCAGTGCACATTTCCAACTGCATAATAAACTAAACACACAAACCAAATATAAAACTCGCTTGATGTTTTACGTACAAGCATGCATACATATGTATAGCTAGGTGTTTGTCCATATATGGCACACTTTAGTTTGTTTTTTTTTTTATTATTTCTTTTTACTTTTGTGTTGATTACCAAATCCAAAAATATGTACAAAAAATTATTGTTTAAGCGTCACGTATGTCGACGCCAACAAGTTGAACTGCTGCTCGACAGAAAGTTCATTAAATTTTTAGACCTGGTCAGCGATTAGAGCCCAAGAACTTTATGCGATTCTAGCTGAGACAAGCATATGGGCGTCCCTCTTTAATTAGTCTAGTCTGTGAAAATAATATAATAAAAAGCAAAAATTGTCTTTCAAATAGCGGTCACTCGCTTTCCAAAGCACCAAAGCGACCCACTGCAAATGGCGAACGGGCGTGGAAATGAAAATGTCGCCCGCCCAGCAGAAAACAGTTGCATTGGCTGAAATGCAAAAAGAACGACATTTATGTGTAACAAAATAAGTAAAAAGAATTCAGGAGAAACGCGATAACGAATGTCGAATGCTCTGCAAACATTTAATGAGGCAGAAACTGTTAAATTTGCTACTTTTCTATCAGATCTCAAACATCTTGAAGAGAATTGTTAAGGAGAGAAATCACAACGACAAGAGAATGCTCTAAGCATACTTCTTAAACAGATGATAACTTTAAACTCAACTAGAACAGCGCCATCACATAATCAACTATACCCTCTCCAATCTACTCTACGCTCTACAAAAAAAAAAAAAAAATTGCCACATTTTGCTTCTGGGCTATAACCGAAGTCAACTGACATATCCAGTTCTTTGCGGCCAGCATTTGCCATAAAGTGCAAAACAAAAGGCTGCAAGAAAAGGTGTCTGAAGAGCGCGTTCATGACTCAGTGGCAAAGCCCACGATGAAGCCCAGTAATGGCCACCACTAAGGTTACCTGCCCTCCTCCTCCCTCCCTCCCGATTGCCGGTTACCAAGTGATAGTGGCAGTTGCTCATGGCATTGAGTCGGGTTCCTCTATGCTTGGCAATGCAATATCTGAAATAGCGGCAAAAGTTCTTCGCAAATATGCATTACGCACTACAAAGCTATCGAGCATTCTCACAGCGGATATTGCACAGTCTCTAAAGTATTTCCTTTATCGTTTGGCAGGTATACAAAAATAATAAAAATAGAAAAGCAAAAGCTAAAGCAAAAGTAAATATTTATTGTTTTTTTTTTCCCCAACAATCGCGAAAACCTTCATTTTTGTCACGGTTAGTAGAACGGATGAAATTACATACAGAACACAGCGTGCAATATTTATCTAAAAGTTTTTACTGAAGGAAACGCATATAATGTGGGCCTGAGTGATAAAGTTTACTTTCTACTATACCTCAAAAGTGTTCTGTAAGACGCCGCCTTCTCTGCGATTCTCATGAAATTGAGTAAATTCTAAATGCTTTCTATTTTCTTTATTTATAATGCAATTTGTTTAGATGTGTGTAAGAGGAGCCAGACGATTTGTATTATATTTCTTTCCCAATTTAAAAACTACTGTTGCTGGCTTCCGTACCCAGATCCTATGTACAAAATCAGACTTTGAACTTATTCAGGTAAACAAATAGTGCAAATTTTAATAGGTAATTCCAAGGGATATTTAAAATAAATTAAGTTATTTATGATATTTTTAATATACTCCATAAACTGCGAGTTTATATTTTCACATTTATTAATTTAAATAAATTGTTTCTTTTATAATTTAATAGTTTCCCCTACAGTGCTGGTATATGATATCTGTTTTGTTTTTAGGCGCAATGCATTTTTATGACACTTAACCTTAAAGCTTTTATTTGTCTGCCTTACTTTGTAACACACAAACACACACAGTTAAGTCATGTCCAAATCTTGCGCACGTTCTTTTTTTGTTCGTGGTAAGCAACTAATTAATGTTTATTGACCCGCGGGCGCATAGCGGAAGTTGAAAATGCATTGCAACAGCATTGAACTTGGTTGAGGTTGCCAGCAAGTTGGACCTGCCAGCGGCTTATCAAGGTGGCCAGCTTTTAGCAAAATTTAAAATACAGCTACTACAGCAACAAGAGCAATAGCAATAACAACAACAGCAGTAACTGATGACCGCCAGAACTAAACGAAGCTCGAAGAATAACGTAGAGGCAGAGAGAAAGGAAACGATATACTCGTACTTAGTTGTTGTTGTTGCTTTTCTACTACGACTGCTCGTTGCTGTTGTTGTTGCTTTAGTTGCCTACGTGCATTTGTATGCAAACAAAAAATAAAAAAGAACAGGAACACCAAAAAAGAAAAAAAAAACAAAAGCGTGTGCATAAAAAATGCAAAGGCAACACAAAAAACTTGTCGAACTGGTCGCTTACTTTGGAGTTGGGTAGTCGGAGACCAAAGGCAAAGGCAAAGGCAACGCCTGCGCCGCCCGCGACGACAGCGTTAAGGATACGCCGAGTGTGTGTAGGCCAAAGCTGTAGGGCACTTTTTGAGCCAGTCACAGTCGAGCAATAAATGTATGCACCCCGTTTACTGCCAATATAGTATATGCGATCGCTGCGGCTTTTTCAATTATCATTTGCATATCATACACGCGTGCATACAAACTCACACACACACACACACACGCACGCACGCAAGCGAGCGCAGACACGAGAGTAGCTGAGAAGCGAACAAAACGAACACACCGACGACCAACCAACCGCACGGAACGAAGCGCGCAAATTGACTGATGCGAAAAAGCTAGTCTCAGAACAACACCAACTGTTACGTGAAGTGCTCTCGCTGACGCAGAAATGCTCTCTCGCGCTTGGGGCAGCTTCAATCTACAACTCTCTTTCTCTTTATCTCTCTGTCGGAGCTCTGAACTGTAATCAGCTGTTTAAATATGTGCGCGTATATTTTTGTCTTAAAAAACACATCGCTCTAAATACTATTGCACCTAAAAGTAAATCTCCGATGTAGCGCGCACTCAGTGGGAGCGCGCAATATCGGAGAAGAAGGCGAGTATGTCCTGTATGTTAAACTCCAGATTGATCATGGCGCCCGCATAACATTTCTGTATGCGCTCTTCGAGATAATTGTACTGGGCTATGAACTCTTCCTGCATGGCATGCCATACCACCTGAAGGAGATTCTCCTCCTCGCACAGATGCTTCTCCACCTTCTTATAGAGGTTCTCCAGACCCTTCTTCACCTCACGCGCTGGATATTGGCTGATCACCTTGCGAAGCTCCTGCTTAGAGAAGGCCATTTGGTAGCTTATTTCGGTCTCTTTGACGCCCTGCGCTACCTTTTGCTGCACACCCTCGAAGAATTGCTGAAATTGGGAAAGGATTTAGAAATATGTGAAGGCTGGACTCTACAAGACTTACGTTCAGCTTCTCCAGTGGCCTGCCAAAGTATTGCGTTACGTATGCTTTAAGTGCATCATTGTAACGTATCTTCGCCTCCTTCTTAAGGGCATCTAAGCCGGGAACCTTAAGCTGAGCCAGCAGTGAATACATATGATGATAGTTCTCCATGCGCACCACCTGTGACGGCGTCTTTGGATGCTCCTGCGAATGTATGCTGATCCCTTCGAATATGGCATTAACCAACTGCAGGTACCATTTCTCCATGTCCGTGCGACGATCCGACTTGCGAAAGATTCCCTCAGCCGTCTGTGCGAAGTTCTCAAAGTTCTCCACATAGGGCAAAATGGCCTTTGATCGTTTTGGAAGCTTAGCCTCCTTAATGGACTGCAGTTGCTGCTGCATAAAGCGATCAAAGTTGCGCTTGACCTGCACCAATGCCGAGGCAAAGGTCATGCTCAAAAAGGAATGTGTGTCCTGGGCGGACATGACGTGCTGCGTTAGACGCACCAACACATATAGAGAGTAGCTAAAAGAAAAGAAGTGTTACTATAAAAGATACTTATGTTATATAGGTGACTCACAAACTATCCACACGCTCAAAGCTTTGTATGAAGCTAACTAGCTCCGGTTCCAGGCAACTAAAGAGTCCCATCATCAGTTTGCGCACTTCTTCATTGATCTGCCGATCGATGCGCTTCTGAGGCACTCCACCAGCGTCAGTACTTGCGCTGGTAGGCGAGGCGGTAGAGGCGTTGAACGACTGCGACATATCCACGCCCTTATCCTTTTCCATATCCAGCGTCGTTTGGGTGTTCTTCGTTGTAGGACTTATCACATCCATTTGAAAGAAATTGATACAGAACAACTGCTCCTGCAGCGCAATGGGCTCTAGTTCGGCCAGAACTTTTTCCAACAAGGCATCGAAACGCACACGATCCGCACTATCCACGCCGGGACCCCATTGATCACGATTGATACCCAGCGTCCCATACGGAATGGTAGAGACAGCAGACTTACGTGACGAAGTGGACATATCCAGATCTTCGCGAGAGTTACGCAGCTTGTCCGAGACTTGAAGCTTGGCCTGAAAAGGAATCAGAGTTTACTATGGGAAGCAGCCCAACTTTATGAAAATATTATTACTAGATTAAAGAAATTTCTGATATCACGATCGTAAATCTTGCTTAGCGAAGCCGTATAGACGCGCATCAGTCCGTCGTAGGTCTTGCGATCCATGGCCTTGGACCAGTGCATTAGCTCCGTATACGGCGTCAGCTCGCGATGCACATTCGAGTGGTTAGGGAGTACCAGCTCGGTGGTAGTCAGCGGCATATCACCAATTTCATTGCCAAGATGGATGAAGAGGTTATTCAGGAACCGACTAACTGTAGTTGAGAACTTTTGTTTCCACTTCTCAAAGCGTTTGCGTTGATCCTGTACAGCTTCCAGGCGTAGCAGCGCTGGATCTATATCGCTATTCATGGCCTGTTGCAGACACTGCGCTGCAGCAATTGCTGCCTTACGTCCGGCTGCGGTCTTTAAATCGGGATCCTCCAGCGCCTGCTGATGGCTATGCGGCAAGTCCAGTTGGCTCTACAACAAAATTGGGAGTTAATACATATCAAGAAGTAACATTGTAATACTCACAATGACTTTATTAAGCTCCTTCATTAATTTGATATTATTGTTATTGGCAATTTCAATCATGGCATTCTTGCCGCCTATCTTCTCCATGGTCTCCTTCACATGACCCAAAATATCCTCATAGGTATCCAGACGTGTTTCAAACTTATCCGCCTCCGTAATAGCATTGTCTATGTGCTCCATCATTTTGAGCACCTTTTGCTCCGAGGCCAACACACTTTGCATATTAGCCTGTAGATATATGAATAATTAGCTTAGTTCTAACATATTGAAATTTACTTACACCATCCAAATCGTGCAGCTCCTTGGACAGCTGTTCGATGAACTGCTCCGCATCCTTAATGGCAAAATCACATTCGGAAAACAATTTACCCAGCTCGTTGGCCTCCTTATCCGTGAGAGCTGTAAACTCTTGCGCCTCCTCCTCGTCCTCTTCATCGTCCGAATTAGTCGGTTTCTGGGTTACATTGCCCGCTCTTCCTTCGCGACCTGCCGCAATTTTCTCTGGCGATTTCTCCGATAGCCAAGCTTGAGGCACATTACGGAACTCGGCACGGGGTCCACGCACATACTTTTGTATCTGGCGATTGAGCACAGCCAGAAAATTCTGACGCTCGTGCAAATTTAGGGCGTACCATTTGTACAGCTTTTCCAGTTGGATGTCAAACTCGTGCGTCTCGAATTGCTCATTGCGGCCATCGATCCACTTGATTTCATCCAATTGCCAGCTCCGTTTCCGTTTATACTCGCTATCCCGCTGCTCGTATTGCTTCACCAGGCAGAGCGTAACCACCGGTACGGGTGGCGCTGTCGTCAGCACACATAGGTAGCAGGCCCGCTTGTCTTTCTTTTTGAAAGTCTTCGTCACCGTCACCACTGAGAGCAGACGTTCGCCGCTACTGTTGAACAGCTCTTTTTGCAGTATGTGCTTGATGTTGGCCAAAGTGCCGATTGTCAGCATGGCTACGGAATGTGGGCAGCGTAAAATTGCTTTGCAATTTTTTCAACTATAATTGTTTCCAAATTGAAGAACGCCTCCGCCAAGAACAGCTGTTCGATGAGCCACTGCCAATGTGCAGCTAACTTCAAGTGAGTCTCAAAGTTGCGCGCAGCCAACATAACGTTGTTCAGTATTTTTTCAACGCTTGCACACAGTCACACTGGTCGATACATAAGTAACTCTTGGTGAGTAGTTTTAATGCGAAAAAAAATATTGGAAAAATAGAAACATATACTTTGTCCAATTTTATAGCAAACATGTTGGTTAAGCACATTGTCAAGCAGGGTCTGCTGCTCAGGAATGGTAAGTACAAGTCTTGTATACTGGATTTGAGCTGCTTTTGCTAACCTTAAAAATTACATAATATGTCGCTCCTGCGTCATGGCGATTTATGTTTATTGAGTATAATTTGATTCTTTACTGACTTCTATTTTACAGCTGGCGCCATGTCCCGCGCCGCTTACCACGGTGGACACCATAAGCACTCCACCATGGACGATTTGCCTGTCCCAGCTGGTGACTGGCAGGAGCAATACAGCCGTAACAACACCAAGTACAATGCCACCCTCTTAACTGGAATTTTAATTCTGGCTGGCACCATTGGATTTGTGAGTAACTTTTCGGGTATCCAAATTATCCACACTAAGACTCCTCATTTTTCAGGTTAAATCTTCCGGCTTGATTCATTTGAACTACAGTCCACCCAGCAGCTTGGATTAAATCTTCGCCAATCCCGTACATTTCTGATAAATATGTGTTGAATAAGCTTAAAGTGGCGAATTAGTAAATCACAATCCCAAACAATGTTTATTTTTTGCTTAATAGACGGGACCATCGTCCAAATTGTCGTCCTCTTCGTTGTACGCTTCGCCATTATCGAAATAATCGTTGGCATAGTCGTTCTCCTCGTCCATTTCATCGTCGAGCGTTGCATCTGGATCTTCTTGGTCGTCGTCATGATCCGAGTCGCTTTCCTGCTTGGCTTCGTCATTTTCGTTTTCACCACCGCTTGTGAGCTCCTTCTGCTCTAACTGTTTCAATCTATCCTCAATGTTTGTCTTTTTGAGCAGCAGCTTGGGTCGTGGCTCAGCTGCTCGTCGTTTGCGGTTGTTCAGATTTAGTTCCCTTGGCATCGCTTTGTAGTTAAATTCGGGCTGTGCCTTATGCTTAAGGCGCTCCATAGCTTTCTGAAAGATGAATAGATAAGTGATGTTGATATTGATTTATTAACTCTTACCTCTCGCCAGTCCTTAACACTAATATGTTCTTTCTCCTGGCTCGCCGAAATAATGTAATACGGGGAGTCACGCATGCGGTTTAAAAAGTCTTCTTTCCACAGTAACTGATAATTCTGTGAGGCAGTGGTCTAAAAGAAAACCAATTTTTCTATATTATTTATTATAAGGGCGATTCTCACTTACCTCAAGGGAAATTGGTTTGTTGAGAAGCGGTGGAAATGTTGGAGGCGGAGCTGTTTGCACTTGCGGCATATCTTTGCCCATGCAGCCCAGCGCCTGCATCTGCTCGGCAGTGAGCGATCCTGTCTTTCCACCACGCCCACGTCCAGCCATTTTCAATGATATCTTTTATTTTATTAATTAAGGACTTGTTTATGTTTTAAAACTCGCACGCGTTATTTCCACATTTCCAACCATTGGAAGCCAGCTGTTTTACCAGGGCTGCGTTATGTCAATTCCGATGTTGCCAGCTTGTTAAAAACAACAGGAAATACCAATTTGAATTACATTTATTACAATTTGCACTTGATACTTAAAACTAAAAAAACTTAATACAATTATATTTGCAAACATACACATGATAATATCAATCATAAGATCTATGCAAGTTAATATCCCTTCAAACTGAATTTATACAAATTCGCTATATTCGATTATTTCTTAGGCGCTGGCTCATCATCCGTTGGCGCCAGGCCCACTTTTTGCATTAGCTCCGTCAACTTTTGTGCCTTACGATCCTCATTATGCGCTATAACCGTGCATAGATGCTCTGTGAGCAGTTCCTTTTTCTCTGAAGCATTGTGAAGATCCAGTTTTGCCTTTAGAAATTGAGCCTCGATTCGTATATACTGTTTTCTGTTGATAAATAATAAATAGGTTTTTAGAGTTGAATCGGTTGTAAATATTTTTATGACTTACTCAACATTGGCGAAGTGAATGCATGCGTTGTCAATCTGTTTGCGCAGTAGAGCAACATCCACGGCCAGATCGCTCTCCAGCTTTGAGAGTTCGTGACGTATCTCTTCAATTTTACGGCATTCAGCGGCAGTTTTTTGCGTATGCTGTTCGATTGCTTGGTACAGCATTTCTTTCTTTTGCTTGTTCTGCTCCTGAATCATTTTACGATGCTGCTCGAAGTCTTTAAGCGAAATCCCTTTGAATGGGGAATCCGTGCTGATCCGCTCTTCCGTCGAGTCTTTGGTGCTGGGCAAGATGCTGGCGTCATCGTCTGTGCTGCTTACCTTTAGTATTGAGCTATCATCCGTCGTTTCGCTGGCATACGTGGCAGCTCCAGATTCTGGTTGAGATTTTCCGTTTGTCATTGGCGCTTTAACGGAACCACAATAGAGCGCTTCGACCAGTGAATCAGATAAGCCACGTTCCAAGTTTAGTGATTCTTCTTCTAGTGTGGGAGTGGGCGGTTCTTTCGGTTCCGGTTCTGTAGGCGTGGTTGAGCTTGATTTGGCCTTGGCAGCAACAGTTTGTTGAGGCTTCTGTGGCTGTTGCTTTCGCAATTGATCTGCCTGCCGGAAGAGCTTATCCGGCATCCGTCTAATACCGGGCTGGCTTTTGAGCGCTTGCTTTGCTATAAATATTCATGTATTCACATATACCCATGTTTATGTATGTATAACAACAATTGTTTTGTTTAGCGCACGCACACACACGCGTAAAACTGAGAGAAATACTCTCTGCCAATCTCAACAATTACCTGCTTCTACATTGAGCTTTTTTCTGCCGTCTTTTATTCCAGTTATTTTAAGTATCTCATCGTGGCTAAATCCATTAAATTTCTCAGCCATATTGTAATTTTAATAAATAATTAGCCATTAGCACTTTAACAACACATCAGCGATGCAAACACAATAATTGGCGTTGCCATCTAGTTCTCTTCGAAGATCGCTATAATCGACGACGACCGAATTGGGGCCGATATGCCCGCGTTTCTAAACAAAAAATTATCGAATTTCAAAACTAAATAATAAAAACTTTATTGGAACGGCTTAATGCCTAACTCGGCGCGCAAGTCGTTCGTTTTTTGCTCCCATCGCTTCTCCCAGTAAATCGGCATTAGTGGCTTCATTTGCTTGCTATTTTCGATGGCCCACGGCAAATAACGCTTCAAGTACTCTCGACGCTGTCTGTGGGTAAAAAATAATTTTAAAAAACACTCAGCCATGAGTCAGTCGTTTTATGTTGTGTTTTTAATTAACGCTAGAAGGTCGACTCACCTGGGTCGCAACCGCACCGCTCCAAACACTGCGGCTCCATAGCACATGGGCAGTCCGTTGTTCAGGGCTTCCACCCATTTGACAGTCACCTCACAGAGCATATTCGTCGGCATATCCAGCACGGCATGAACTAAATCGTGACATTCGCGATAACGAGTCATTATGTAAGCCAACTTAGGATCTTCCAGAAAGCGCACTTCCATGCGCGTATCGGGCGTCACGTTCTATATTGACAAATATGTAAAAAATGGGATATGCTTTAAATGAATCATATAATAAATATAAAATATACTTACGTTATCTTTCAAGAACTTGGCATAGGCAAAACCAAACGTGTCTGATGGCAACGCTTCCAAGCTCTTGAGATCAATTGTTTTTGTATTGATGCGTGGCTTTTCGACAAGGATTCGACGCCCTTCCTCACTCGCCTGCATAGTATCCAAAATATTCAACAGCGCATTCTCACCCGTTGTCTCGCCCAGGCAGGCAATCATGTCGTGTCTGCGAAAGATAACTATGTACCTAGTATGCCCCATTTACAGCCAAGTATACGCTGTGCCCACCTGTGCGGATTCAGCAATGAGGCAATGGATGAGCCGGCGCCCAGCAACAGCCTTTGGAATGTTGTTATCTGAATGCGTTGCTGAAAGTAATCACGCTCAAAGGCATCCAGCTCCTCTGGCGGAACATCCGTGGACGTCGAGCCGCATCTGCTCCACAGGCTCAAGGTCACGTTGCGCTGCAGGCGCGACAGTGAGATGCGCCTTAGCTGCTGCATCATTGCTGTAGATAAACATGGTTAAGTGACGTTAACAATAGATGCCGCGAGCTTGTTGACCTCATCACCAACGACTCACTGACTAATTATATATGTGTGACTCGGCTCTTAAGCGTGACCATGAATTACCCCTCCACAGTAGTATACCCCCTTTGCGTAAGCGATTTGTCTATAGACCAAGCCGAACAGATTCGTAAGTAAACATTGCCGGCCCACAAACGGCTTAAGACTCAAAAAAAAGACGAACTAAAATGTGGAAACCGGTTTGCATTTTTCGCTTCCACTCTTTGTTTATATCAACACAATTGACTCTTCGAAAATACGTTGAACCTGACTCGACCCGTGTACCTATTAACTTTTATGTTTTATTATTATTTTTCCCACTCCATCTCTGATGAGTAATTTGGACAATAAACACGTGCAAATTCTAAGATAAATTAGAAGTAATCGCAATTAAAAAGAAAACTATATATAAAGTTTATTTATACATCTTTAAGGAAGATAAGCATTACTGCAGGCACAGAGATAAGCGCTTAATACAAGAAGCTGACAAAATGAACAAATATTATAAGAAATGGGATTTTTATCAGAGCGCTGTCTAAATTATAGGGGCTAAGCATTTCCGTTTTATTCTGAACTCTAAGAGATAGGCAGAGTGGGTTAAGTAACGCTTAAAGATGTGAAGTGATTGATTGGCTGATTGACAAGGCACACCTAAAGCTCTAAGGCAATAAACATAGCTTTTATCAATAATTGCTTTTTGATAAGAGGAAATTTGAGTTGAAGCAAATTTTGGGACACTAGTGTTTTATGCGTAAATAATATATTTTATAAAACTGCTGTATAGATTTTTGTAGAATGCCAAAAACATCTAACGAATTTAAAAAGTTCATATATGTATTTAAAATCGCGCACACGTCGCACATGATAAATTCAAGACATGACAGTAAAGAGTCTTTCGAACAGGTAGCACATGGGTGAAGTTGTTCTCATAATTGAACAATACATTTAACTAAGAAACAGGTAAGAGCAATCGCATTTGCGGAGTCTCAAGCCTTATCAATGAACAACCTTATCTTAAGTGTAAGCGAAACAGAACAAATTGTTGCTTTTTGGTGTAGGTGTAAAAACACACACAAATATCGATATACATTTATGTACGTATATCTATATATTTTGTTGAGATATATTCAATTAACTATTATGGTTTGTGTTGCTCTTTTATGACACTAACATTATGAATTGCGCGAGTGTGATTCAATTTACAAAGACATTTAAATAACATAAGTGCTTACAAATATGCATATACATATATGCTCAAGTATATATAATATTTAAATCCATAACTACATATGTACATTTTATAGTTTTGCTGTATACAATGTGTGCTTCTTTATAGTGTTTAGTTGTTCTCTTAATCTAGTCGTTGCTCGACGCTCTACATGAAGTTTTTATGGCTTTGGCAGCAGGCTCTCTCACTGATTAATCTTCGACTAGACGCTCTCTCCTCGAGAGCTGGGCAAGTGGGCTTGCTTATCGGGAGCCTGCTTCCGTCGGAATGTGACGTACGTATAGAGAAGGCTTGCCATTACGCTGATGTTGATGCCAATGCAGTTGAGCCACGAGAATACGTAATCTCCTCCAATGAACATGCCCAAATAGGTGACACAGATGTTCTTAAGGCAACCGACAATTGTCGTTGTTAGCGCAGAGTTAAACTGGGTGCACAGAATTGTGCTGTGTGATAAGATAAAGCCCATCACACAGCTGAGGAGAAATTGCACAACAAATGCCGGATCGTTCCAGCTGGCGAAATCGATGGCCTTTTGGAGATCGCCCGTCACATAGTTGAGCAACAAGGCAGGCACAAACATGAACAGCGAATTGTAGAACATCAATCCGTATTTTCCGATCTCCGAGGTGTCCAGTTTCTTTTTTACAAACACGCCGTTCGAGGCTGTCAGCGCATTGGTGATCATCACGTACGTGTAGCCCTGCATATTGAATGACAGATCGTCGGAGGCGGCTATCAAAGCGCCACCGATCATAGCATAAACGCTAATTTGTACTGCCGTCGTCGGCCTTACTCCAAGTATCTTCAGCTCCAGCAGCATCGTCATCAGGATGGAGAAGCGACGCAAAGCAGCGAACATGGGCAAGCTGAGCGCTTTAGTGCCTCCAAGGCCGAAGATCATATTGAAGCCAAAGATCAAGGGCAGTGGAAAGATCTTCGCAAACGTATTTCGCTGCAGGGGCGGATACGTGACTAGCCTCAGTCGTTTGCCAACTCCGAGCACTATAATACTGGCCGTTAGCTGACCCAGACTCAGAAAGAGGAACGAGGGAAAGCGATAAGACGTGAGGACGGTCTTATTGACGACGGTGATCATAAACGAGGCGATGCCATAGAAGAGTGCGCTGCCAACCTTCTTCACAAATATTGCCGCATCCGCTTCCTCTCGCTCTCTATCCCGATGGCTACTACGCAGTTCCTTGGAGCTAACACTGGAGGAGGTATTCAGCTGGGCGCCTCCATTTGGTTTGCCGCCCGTTTCTTGATCGCTATCATCGCTGTTGTTGCTGGCATCGAGCAATGGGGTTAAATCGAGCGAAGTGCTGCCGCCGCCGCTATTGCCCCCGCGCGGAATGCTCATTTTAATTGCTTTGTAGCGTAATTTTTTTTTCGCTTTGCTCGAACGTCAGTTTTTGCATTTGTGTGTACGTTTGCTTAGATGATTGAAAAGTGCTTTGCATTTGTATTTACTCCGCACATATAATTACATATTGAGATTTATTTTGTATTTACACAGCTATTGCACACATACATTTTTAATGTATTTTTAAATTTGTTCTTGTTGTATTAGCGGTACGAACCGCTTTATGAAACGGAAAACTATTTTTACCGACGCTTACACTCTCACGTCTCTCTCTTCTATAGTTAATGAACATATGGCTAGCGGTGTGACCATTGCACACTAAGCCAATATATACCAAATATAAACGTACGAGAGCCCATATTATATCTAAAACTATTTACAGTGAATCAATTTCCTTTAATAATACACGCCACAGAAACGAGATCAATTTGATTGTTTTTACAGACTTGGTTTTATCTCTGCACATAGTCGAAATAATTTACATAGAAACATGCCTATTGTTATCCAATTCGCAATCGAGCACGAGCCACTTGTCGTTACCGGCCGTTCATTATAAACGTAAAAAAATAACTTGCTGAACAGCAAAGCTTATTTCTATATACTTACTTTCTTATTTAAGCTAAAAAATTAAACGACACTTAATTTCTTTACAATTTAAGCCAAAACTGCCAAAACACAATTCTGCAATGATGTGCACTCAGCTGTTGCCGCACAGACTATCGATTTAAACGAGAAGTACGACAACTCTAGTAATCAGCTGTTCTTGTTTTTCGGTGTCTAACAAAATTTAGCGAAAAACCTTATTTGGTTTTAATTTGGGTTGAATTGTAAATTACCAACATGAGCAGCTCGAAGAAAAAGATTAAAAGTGATCAAATACCCAAGCCAATAAACATTAAGAAGGAAAAATCAGAGGAGGATCGAACACTTCATCCTATTTCTTACTACATCGATGATCGCCTTGAGTTGGTCAAACAAATATTTGCTACACTGAAACCAAAAACAATTATGAATTTAGCACCAGCCTTTTTAAAGGTAAGCTGAATAAAATGTGTAATATGTATGTATGTGATAAACGATATTCCTTGCAGGAATCTAGCTTGGATGAAGTCGAGGAACTTTGTCTAAATGAGCTGCTTTGCATTTCAACTAAGCGACTGAAGTCGATAATCGAAAACTCGCGTTGTCCCACGGACACAGAGAGCTCCGATGATTCTGATGTAGAGCAAAAGGAGGGTAAGTACAAGCAGCATGCTCACAATACATATACCTTTATATTCTCTGTACTTACAGAGCACATATCGCTGGAAGAGATATCATCGGACAGCGATATTGAAGGCAGTCAGCTGCGTCGTGGTAAGTGTTCAAGTGTATTCATCTATGCCCAACCCGCATTCTTTAAACACCTAAAGGCTAGATAACATACATTTAATTTTGAATGATCATCAGAAGAGGTATCTGTACAACTGCACGTCATGATTAAATCTACTCGCAGCTCTTATGTGCCATATTTGAATTTCTCGCAGTTGAATACTGGGGCCACGTAGAAAGCGCGCAGTATGCACACATCCTCGCCGACACCTAGCACAACGTTTTCCTCATCCTCCTTGCCCACTTCCAAGGTGACCACAAAGTCGCCAACCTCCAGGCAGCCCTTGCGCCGCATGAAATCAACGCCAAACTCAATGGGGCTATAGTTGCATTCGTTCAGATCGGGTGTATAGACAATAGGATGCGTGTTTCGACGCAGATGTAATGCGCGGGCCAAGTCGAATTTACATTTGATGGCGAATTCATCATCGTCATCATTTAGTGGCATCATCATATACACTGGACAATAGATTTCTGAGCGCGCAAGCGCAACACTCGCGTTCTCGCACTTGGTATACACAAATATCGCTTGACACTCGATGGTGGCAATCGTACGTATGATGAAGTTAACAATTGTCTGATAGGAGGTCAATATGCTCTTCACCTGTTGCTGTGTTTGTACCACACCCACACGGTAATCCCGTATGGGCATCAGTTTCTTAACAATCAGTGGATACTTGTTGCACCACGGACTCTTCTGCATATGTATCGTATCAATTTTCCAGAGAAACTCGTGCAGCTCAAACCGTTTAAAGTCGTTGCAACGCTCCAACGGCACTGTGCCAATGACCGGTTTCTTCTGGCATTGCGCAATGGGCAGCGCATCCTCCATGATATAGTTGTACACACAGCAGTTTACACTAAACATGTCCGGTATCCAAATATAGTCCAGTAGCTTGATGATGCCTAATAAATCGAGCATGTTATTCCGTACATACTCAAAGTCAATGCAGCCAATCAGTCGCATATCGAACTCGGTCATAATTGCTGCTCGAACTGCGCGAAGGAACGATTTACATCGAATCTTGGGCAACACCACAAAACTGGCTTTGAGCGCTGCGGCCGCTTGCAGATCGGCCAGATAGAGTTCTGGATATACGCTGGGCGCCAGGGAATGGCATTGGCGAGGTAGCTCAATAAAGTCATACGAGGATAAGAGACCTGCATCGATGATCAACACGGCCAGCGCTTCGTTCAATGTTTTGACCACACGACAACGAACCTCGCGTCCAATTAGCAGCACATCATTTAGCCTTATTGAGCTGAGATAGGCGCGTAAATTGATTACGTAGACAATCTCTCGGAAGCCGGCATAACGATAAGCTGGATCTGTTGTTAGCGTCACCACTGAGCCGCGTGCCAGCATTGTGGTGCAGTTGTTGCGCAACCGACCAATGCGACAGCAATCACCATTTATCTCAACAGCCAGACCCGTCGCAGTGCGCAGTTCCCTCTCATCCGCATGTGCGGATATGGCTATGTTTAGGGTCTCCAGTATGGCGGCTAGTTCGTCCGGCTTGAAGGCAACCATATCTACGTGAAATGTATAGGTGCCATGCTCGAGCATGCGACGCAGTTCCTCGTGAGTCGTCTCCATGACGACCTTGGCCATCAGACCCATGTGATAATAGCGACGCCTTTTGCGCTTTCGTGCATGTTTCTCGTGGGCATCGCAGGCAGCCTTGAATTCGCGGAGTCTTTGTTCCAAATCCTTTTGTCCATTTAGTCGTACCGTGAACTTTTCGGGTTCCGCCTCACCCTCGGCCTGTTCCTGTTCTCCCTGCTCTGTCAGGCTCATATTGTCAACATCACCAGTCGTCGCAGCCATGGCGTGCAGTCAATTTTAATTTTTAACTAAATGCTATTGCGTAATTTGAAATTTGCAGCTAACAAATTGCGGAAATCAAGCGCTAAAAGAGCCGATAAAATCAATGAAAATAAGGAACGTAAGTTGAAAAAAAAAATATAAAGTGAATACTGAATGGCAATAACTGCCTACTCTAACTAAATCATATTACAATAATGTTTCTACAACTCACTTCCACTCAGCGGATGGACAGATCAGTGTGCTGGAGCTGCTTGAGCTGCAGGCGAGAGCGCGCGCTATTCGGTCTCAGCTGGCCATGGAGCCGATAACAAAGATCGAGGTGAAATCGGATGATGATGATGATGAGGAGAAGGAAGTGCCTAAGAAGCTGTCGGAGAAGGACAAACGCCATCACAAGCGAAGGTCGAACGAGTCGACAGCAAGTAAGCCCGCTAAAAATCAAGATCAAGCTCAAGCCAATGGCAACACCAATGGAAAACCAGATGCAGCTCCTACGAAAAAGATTAAGCTAAAGCGCAATTATCGTACGTCTACTAAATCGCCGGAAAAGCAAGCCGTTAGCAACGCAAAGGTACCCGAGACAAAGGCTGTGCCGGTACTGGAGCAAAGCAAATCTCGCTCTGCCTCACCAGATGTAATACCAATACCAGCTGAGCCAGAGACACTGCTCATAAGTGATAGCACGGATGACGAGAGCAAGCAACCAGCAAAGAAGCCAGTTGCAACAACATCAACAACAACAGCGACAGCAACGACAGCCGCACCAACCGCTGCTGTGCCTCCAGAGACACCTGCTGCTGCTGCTCCAGCTCCAGCTCCAACTCCGGCAGAGGAAAGCGAACCCGAAGAGGGCGAGGTGAGAGAGGACAGCGAAAACGAAGCTGAAACGCAGCCAGCAGCTCCCATCGAGCAGAAGCAAGCAACAGAGACGGAAGCGCCTAAAGAAGTAGCAGAAGTAGTGGAAGAAAAAAAAGCTGAAGCCACATCAGAGATTGCAGACACAGCTGAAGAGGCGTCCGTTGAATCTGTGGAACAATCAAATGTAAAAGAAGAAGAAGAGGCAGCCGAACAGCCCGCTGCAGATGATGAAGATCAAAACGATGATGTCATATCCATAGGCGGCGATTTGGAATTGATTGAGGAACTGAATACTGTAGAAGACGAGGCAGCCGTCAAAATCAAAACTGAAGAGCCCGAGAAGGTAGGCGAGCCGGATGAAGAAGACAACGATGTAATACTGCTAAACACCAGCGACGACGATCACGAGAAGCTGCAAGATACCAACTCAGAGGTAATGTATACACATATATAAACAATATTTTACATTAAACTAAACTCATTTCATTTCCCTGACAGTCATGGCGCACTCGCTACCTGAAGAGCTCCAAGGTCAGTCAGGTGCTAGCAGCCTCGCGGCTGGGCAAGCGCGTGCGTGACAAAATTAAGAAATCGAATCGCGCACAAAAGCGCAACGATTCAAAGTCCGCCAGCGATGAGAAGTCACCGTCTCAGCAGCAGCAACAACAAGAGCAGCAATTTACCTCGCAGCATGAGGATGGTTCCATGGAACAATATCAGGAACTACTACAGCACCGTCAGCGCAAAAGCTCAAGTAGCAGCAAGGGCGACAAGTAAACAGCTCCGCGCAGCGATTGTTATTGAAAACACGCTTAGTATATAGCCAAATTATATGGCATATAAAAATAAATAAAAAACAGAAAACAGAACAAAAACTCAAATAAAATAGGTACCAAGCGAACGCACAGAAAATTTGAATATATCGTGTTAAGCGCATATTTGATTTGCCTCCACGTAAATACCCTGTAAACAAGAATTTCGAGAGAAGGGTTATTTAAATATTTAATGTGCTAAAGGCAGCTGACAATTTTTGCTGATATTTATAAAAGAATAATAATCCATTTAAAATTTAAATAACTGTATTTTTGACGCAATTGTAAAATTTAAATAATAACAAATATTTTTTAGACGAAATTAGTAATAAAATTATTTATATAATTATTGTATAAAAGAAATGCAATTGGTTTTACTTTGGGAGTAGCCAGGGTATATCTTAGTCTACCAAGTTGAAGCTGTTAGGTTATTTATTTTTTTGTTAGCTCGCGTTTTTAGTTTTGTTTATAGTTTAAAAGAAATGCGAAAACTATGCCTTGTCATTTCCTGCGTACATTTAGCTGCTCCCCCCATAAAATGAAACTTTTTGGGCAGCCTTTAACGAGCCGCACGCTAAGCGCTGGTTACGCATACGCATACGCATGTGGGTGTGTGGCAAGTCGGTGGGTTAGACACAGGGAGCTATTCAAAAATCATTACCCATATTTGTGGGCTGGTTATATATACATATATAAATTTCTTCTTTTTTTTTGCATTTGAATTTAACCCAGTTTGGCTATTGTCAGAGGACTTGACGCGTTTCGAGTTGAGTTGAACCACCCCCGCAGGCTAGCGCTGAGGGGTAGGCACAATATCTCAATCATGCTGTGAGCTAGGCGTGAGTGTGTGTTTGTGTTTGTGCTTGTGTGTGGCATTTGCTTTGAGCGTGTTGCACCATAAACGATGATTGTTTTATCAGAGACTGCGATATGTTGATAAAGTATATTAAAAAACTGTGGAGTGGACGAGCGAACAGACTCTCAGAGAGCTTGCAGCGAATGCGCATGTTCCGTGTGCTGAGGGTGACGCTGCAGTGTGTGTGTGTGTGTGTGTGAGTCTGATGGTGATTGTGTGTGTAGCGAATCCATCAAGTGGGCGCGCTATACAAATATATAGATTTATAGGCTCACGAGCAGTTAATAAGCCATCCATATAGGGACACAATTTCAATTTATGAAGCAGCCCAAAACTATGCTACAGTTTTTTTTAATTTTTGGGTTTTACCACACAAGCACATGCATTCAGTAGAGTGCCACGCCTACTGCAGTCGATCGCCCCCGCAACGAAGGTAAACAAAATAGCAACAGAGCGCCGCCAAATGCCCGAATGGGCGTTGGGGGAGCTGTTGTTGGTGGTGGCGGTAATGATGGTGCTGCTGCTGTGGCTGGTGGTGGTTTTTCCAAGACTCTCTCTCGTGCACTGGCTCGGGTTCGCTCGCTCTCTCTCGGGCCTGCCTCTGTGTGTGTGTGGGAGTTGTATGCATCCTTTAGGGCAAACGCGGCGACAGGCTGTGTCCAAATTGAAATTCAGTCTACAGAAAACGCGTACGTGGTGCAGAAGTAGCCGCGCGTGGCCACCACAACGGCGTGCTAGACTTGTCGGTATGATAAATAAGTGAAACGCCCTGTACAAGTTCTGTAAGTTTCAACAACAACAACAACAAGAAAGCAGCAACAGCAACAGCTCTATGAAATATATGCAATCTAAAGCCAATCTCAGTGAACAAAAAGTGTTTTTTAATTAACAAATAAAGAAGAAGAAAACAAAAAGGTGTCGCAGGATTTCTATAAGCCAAATAACACTAATCAAGTGCTGGGCCAAGCAAGTGTCTCAATACATGTATATCTCAAGGCAAAAGTGTAAACAAAATAAATCAAGGAAACATAAAAAGAAAATAAATGTCGCTATTTTTCTCAGCTAACGTATTTTTGTTCAACATAATGAAGTTTCACAAACTGATTCTGATCAGAAACAGAAAACTCGTAACGTTGCGCGTTTGTTTTCATATAAGTTTACACGTAGGATTAAGGTGCGCTCTCTGACTAGAGACATTGTGAGTTCCACAGCTAAAGTCTACAACAACAATAACAATAACAATGCAATCAAACAAATCCCATATAATATTGTAATCCGAACTTACGCAGTTTAAGCGCTATAAACAAATTTGCTTGCTAAAAATAAAAACTAAAACGAAACCAAAATTTTAATTGGCAACTTAATAAAATAAAACGAACATACAATTGGCTTTACGAATTGGCAAGAATATATGAACTGTATTGCTTAATGCTTATATGCATATATATTGATATATACTACGATCCCTTAGTTAATCATATGAGTGACGTTAATTTCTAGCTGAAATATAAACAATATAAAAGTTTGAATTGGTCTTAAGCACTTGCAGGAAGTTAACGCACAATCTATATAAATCTAAGTAGATGTACACATATACAATATAACCTATATATACCTATCTATCCATACAATCCTAAAACATTTATTGCATGCTTTGAGGTTGACAGCTGAAAGCTAAGAAAATCCTTGAACTTACCTACCATATTAAAGTAATTGAATTACTATGGGGATTTTATAGAAATTCTAATAATCAGGTATTTTGATCATAGGGAATCTATATATATTAAGGAAATATATTTCAAATTCTGCATGAGAAGCGCATACTTCGTCTATGATAATCTTAATGTCTATGTATATATAGATACAGCTAAAATGTCATTTTTGTTATACTCGACTTTTTAGCGCCTTCTTGTTTGGTATATAATAATATATAGACCTACTTAGCAACGTTCCCATCCTTTAGTATAGACAGTAAATTTAAAAGGTTTTTCGATCATAAATTCTGCAATGGTAATTATTGCTTCTTTTTTTTGGTAGCAATCCACTTTTAGGCGCTCTAATGCACATCGTCCTTTGACGTGGACATGACGCACACAAATAAACAGACACACACACACACACACACACGTAAAGTCAAACAATCGCACACATACACATACAGCTGGGAACTTATGAAATTTAATTGGACTCATAAATGTTTGTGTGTTTACGCTTTTTAATACCCTGTAAGCATTAAAAGCAGGCAAAGGGGTGTTAAAAAGTTGTGTAGATTGTATGTCCTGTAATGTATAAAAATATCCTGTTTAAGTTTAGGAACACATATCCAAAATATTGAGTAGCCAGAGGCTGGAAGCGGAGGACTATGGAGTCAAAAGTCGATATATATACTTTACCACAGAAAAAGTCCTGCATTTACATAAATCCGACACACTCTTCTTCGCAACAGGGTATGCCCTAGTCTAGCTCGCCTGCCGACTGGCTCTGTTTTATTAAACAAACGCACATTTACACAACACATACGTGTGATATATATGTCATAAAGTTTTATTAATAATGAAAATTGTACTAAAAATGGTGGGGCAATTTATTAAAAAGTCTCATTAGTTGACAGTCACACACACACACACACACACACACACACACACATCGTCACACAGTCGCGTTTTATCGCGCATTACGCATACGCCACGAGAGCCCTACGGGTGCTAATAACGTAAAAATAATAATAATATTACGAACGACGCACACTAAAAACAAATACAAAAACAAAAACAGAAAAGAGAGAAAGAGAAAAAAATGAGGCAGCAAGCGAAAAATCGCGATAAAGTAAAATTTCGATATGGACATTATTAAAGAGCTACCCTCCCAATCCCCAAGTGCAACCCCACAAGTGGAGCCACAGAGGGTGGTTGCCGTAATAGCTTCGCTGTGAGATTAAGTATTTTTAATGCGAATGCCAATAAAAATATAAAAATTTCAACGATAAGCAAGATAAGATCGAAATCAATTTCGTTATAATGCACCCACACACACGTATATATATTTATGTGTGTGTGTGTGTGTTTGTCCGAGCCTGATAAACATTCAGGCAATCATTTATAGCCTGCGCCGCTCTGCCATTCATTTTACTTTATTTTATTTTGTATATTTTTTTTCTTGTTTCTTGTTGGGTTTTTGTTGCGCTCTCCTCTCGAAGTCAAAATCAATAAATTTTCCACAATTTTTCCGCCACATTCTCATTTGGTCGTGTTGCTGCCTTTGGGCAACTGCTCTGCGCCGTCGCTTGGCTCATTATTAATATTTTTACATTTTGTATGCCTTTTGATATTTGTTGTTGTTCGTATATACATATACATATGTATATAGAGCATAGAGCAAGGCGCCAGTCGCACAATCGCCCGACCCAGCCAGCCGTTTCGACCATTGGGCGGGCTGCTTAAGTGTTTTTCTATTATGGCCTGCCCATTTCTCTCCATTTCCCCAGTGCCTTTTAGCCCACCAATATTATATTTGCTTTTAAATATTTTGATATACAGCACAGTTGAGGCTTATAACTCGGCCCACACACTCACACACACACACAGACATACAGAGACGATTACCAGTTGCCCAGTGGGACCGAAGGACTAGTGTCAACCAATGGATTTTTTGAAAGGATACTTAGATACATAGATACCTATTTAGATACCTAGAGGAAGAATCTATGTGGAATCAGTTAGCTATAGAAGCAGCTATGAAAGTAATACTCTAATGATTAATTAACTTTTTAAATGAAGTGCTTTTTAAGCAGTGCTTTTAGCATGTATTTCTGCAAGAATTTTACATTAAAAATATTAACTAAATAAGCTTCTTAAAAATACTCACTAATTTACTCTATGAACTACTGAAGAGCTAAGCGAAAGCATGCATTGAGTACTGCCTTTTCATGCAACTGTTTCCCACTGGGTATTCAAGTAAACAGACACACACACACACACATACAGATACTTCAAGCAGCAGCAGTTGAGCTGGCAGGCATTTTCTCATAAAAATTTCGTACTCGAATAAGACGAAGTAGCTGCACACACACAAACACAAAGACACTCTTAAACACACACACACACAAAGAAACGAACAGAGATGGAAAAAGTAACCCGCAAGGCATGTGGGCAGAGAAAGAGAGAGGGAGATGGAGAGCGAGAGCGATTGGGGGGGCCACAAACTTTGAGCCAGCAGCACAGCCAGAAAAGCAAGAAGAAGAAGAAGAAGAAGAAAGAAAAGTAATGTAAAGGATGTGCCATGACGACGTGGACGGAGACGAGCGTAACTGGAAAATAATATTTTTGCCTCCTTTGGCCCAACTACTTTTGCGCCGTAGCCATGTAATTCCCTTTTTGTTCACCTACTGCTGCTGCTTCTCCTGCTGCTGCTGCTGCTGCTGCCTCAGCTGTAGCGGCTGCTGCTGTTGTTGTTGCTGTTGCTGTTGCTGTTGCTGCTTTCTTTGCGTTTCTTTTGAGTGTCAGAAATGGAAAAGAAAATAATTTGATGGTTTCATAAAGTCGCTGCATGAGGAGGTTGGGGGTGTCTCTATATGTATATTTGTGTGTGTGTGATAAAATTGCAAACTTCCCCTCTACATATGCTTGTAGCTGTGCGTGTGTGTTTATGTGTGAAAATGAGTGGGAAAGCATATCAGCAAAAATTTATGGAATTTTTGTTGTTGCCAGCGCTTACTTTTTCGCATAGTTTGTGCAAAATTTGTGCGATAGATTTCACTTGTGCGCTCGAAATTATTTGCTGCATACTTTTAGGGGTTGGCTGTTTGTGCGGCAGATAACGATGCCGATGACGATCGCTGCTCGCCCAACCCCACCACTGCCACCACCACCATCACCGCCATCACCAGCTCCCCCCACCCCCACACACACACACACGCATAAGACCAAAACTTGGCTGAGATACACTTGCATTATTATAAAAATGATTATTATTTGCGCCGCCCTTGCCCAAAATAACCAGCAAACACACACACACATACAAGCAAACGGCTTGTGTATATATGGCAGACCCACACACACACACACACGCATACATATTTATATATAGTCTACATGCTTGTCCTTGTCTCTAAGCGTGTGTGTGTGTGTGTTTCATTATTAATTTTTCTTGTATTTTTTCCACATTTTTCGTATTTTTATTTTATCATGCCACACAGCAACACATACGTACATACGCTTGGGGGATGGAACAAACACACACACAGATACATGTAAACTCATGCACACACACACATACAGTCACTCATTTTAGTTTATTGTACAAATAATATTTGATAGAAAAAATTTAGTGTCTGAACGGGATGGAAATAGCCGCATTCGCATTCACATTTGTTCTCTCTCTCTCTTTCTGGCTGGCCAAATTAATTTTTCACTCTTGTTCGACATTTCTCCAATCACCAGCGAGATGTGAATATAGCAGAAATGCGAACGAAAAATATGTAGAAAAATTTAACATAATGAGCCAAAGTCGAATACTAAATGATGTCCAGTATAACTAGCTGTGCGAGAGAGTGTGTATGTGTGTGTGTGTATGTTGTTATTGCCAACACACCTTCATTAGTTTCTAATGAGATTTCTCGACTAATGAGCAAGCTAAGCAGAAATCGTTGGAAATTTAGCTGCCAAGTCAACTGTAAAGAAATATTGTACATTTATTTGTTGAGGTGGTTGTCTGTGTGTGCGTGTGTAGGCAGTGTCCGTTAGTTAGAGCGCCCTTAATCTAAAAATAATAGCTGGCATTTCAGCAAAACATGAATTGCATCACATTTGTTTAATTAGACAGATTTGTTAATTTTAAATTGAAAAAAATTCTTAGTTTATTTACGAATGGTTCCATGGTTGATAATAGCCTTATATAACTGAAGTACTTGATTCGTGGTTTGTGTCTTTGAACACGTGAGTCCCTTAATCATATTCTAATAAATACAACATTTTCTTGTCTTCAGTTTCTTCTATCGCTTATAATATCCATCAATTTTATATGTACGGCAAATACTATGAAGAAAATACTTTTAAAAATTAGTTTAAAGTATTCAATTTTATATCAAATTGATTTTTACTATCGAATATATTGAATATATCTAAAGATCTTCCAATTCATAGACCTTCAATACAGTCTACCCTTCATAAAACTATATCAAATAATTCTTATCTTGTCTGCTCTTCGTTTGCTTCAAATGAGCATCAAATAATCATAAGTATTGCATATATAATAATTCTTTCCAGTAATTGGAATAAATATATTTTAGGAACTTACGTTTTCAATTTAAATACTATTATATTTTTTAAATTTTAAAATGATAAACATAAAATATATCTCAATTCATTAAAAGTTCTGCAAATAAATTACCCTTTAGCACTCTATACATCCCATGGCTAAGTGCCCTGCCAAGCCTTCCGCATCAGCCCACTCAACAACATTTATAATAATAATAACAGCAGAAGGAGCTGCAAAAACAACTCTAAAATCAATTTGTCGCACAACCAAAAACCATCGGCCCACCTCCTGCGGCAGCTCCTTCCGCGCAGCACAGTGGCGTGAGCCCGTTTGGTGGTTGGTTTTAGAGGCATAATTTCAATTTGATTTTCAACAAAATATTAATTGCATATGCAGCAGTGGGCGGGGGTGTCACATAAAGTGCGGCATATGCGCGTACGGGGGCAAAAGGCTGGTCATGCTCATATATCAATCATATGGTCTGTCAGGAGTTGCACGCACACACACACACACACACAGGAACTATTCGAATAATTTCAATTGTAATTGTCCATGCAAATGTGTGTGCAAGAGAGAGGGAGAGAGTGGGAGAGGGAGTGCACTGAAACGCGGTTTAAAATTCTCTTAATGATTGTTTAGCTGACGAACTGTCAGGGCGGACGACAGTTGACACCCGCGCCAGAGGAACAACTATAATTACGTCCATGCGAACTGTAGTCCAGCGCCTTTTGTTTACGTTTCGAGTGCACACACGTGTTGTGTCCAGCAACAGCAACAGACATGCGCCTACCAGCGCTTGACCCACTAGCCACATAAGTCCCCGCCACCCGCCCACTCTCAACTGCCTACTGTGTGTGCACGCGTGTGTGTGTGTGTGTGTGTGTGTAGAAAGCGAAAGTGCCGGCATCGGCTATAACGCAACCGCAAAACGGGACAGTGGGCGAGAGGGACACACACACACATACACACACACACGGACATGTGCCGACATGTGAAAAGTGAAAGTCAATAGCAAACCTTGACCACGAGACGTGGCCAGACAACTGGGACGCAGGCTGAAGGCTCCATGCGCTCCATGCGCTCCACGCGCTCTGACCAATGGCTTTTCAATGCTGTTGCTGCTGCTCCCGCTGCTGCTGTTGCTGTTGGGCTAGTTTGTTCGCCTGGTTCGTTCAACCGGCGGATTTCGACTTTTCACGCACACACACACACACATGCAGAGCGGGAGTCGTAGCCGGTGCTGAGAGCGCGTACGAGAGAGCTGAATGTATGGAGCAGAAGGAGGAGGAGGAGTAGGAGGAGGAGTAGGTTGTGCCACACTCTTTGCTGCGCATGTCCAGAAATCAGAAAGCATTGCGAGCATTGGACATGGCAGGACAACAGATAGAGAGACAAACATGAGGACATAGAGGCCGACAGGCAGACAGCCAGACGGACAGATGGACTGAGAGATGAATTTAGCTAGCAGAGAAGTCACTTTCACTTTCACTTTCACTGTGCTGTGCTGTCTAGTTAGCCTGACATGAGTGGGAGTTGGGGGCGGAGTGGGGGGCTGTGGCAAAGGGGTGGCAAGCACATATATCAGCGAGACACGCTTTTGCCCACATGCGAGCATCGTGTAAAGTCAAAATCAATCTATCAATGAGTAAGGGGCAGAAATTGGAACACAAACCTTGCTTGTTATAAATATATGTCAGGGGAGTTACGTATTACGATCTGATTTAGGTGATGCAGCTGGGCTAGCCCTAGAGTAAGCACCCAGATTTAGTTGTGATTTTTATTAACTGCTTATGGAGTCGAGAGTATAGAGAATAGAATGTCATTAATATATTTTAATTAGCTCTACAATACAACTATTGTTTCTACTAATTCCAACCCACTTTTCACTTTTGCTCATTCACACGCAGACTTGGACCATAGATTATAAAATATTACAGCATTTCATACATATGTATATCTACCTGAGAGCCCCTTGTAGACTCTCATAAACACATCTCTGTTGACCTCACACCAATATTTAGATATCTTCTAATTGATCCTAATTGACTTCTTTACCAACCATGTAAGCCCTGAAAACATCACTTGAGTTCAGGTACAACATAAAAATGTTCCTAGCAACCACCAAAGGAATAAAAAACATATATGCTTAAGTACTTCTCAATTATCTGCTGCAACAGATATTCGATAAAGAGACTTAACTGCCCGACCCTCTCGCCCTATGAGCAGAACTCTTCAAAGAAGACGGCAATTACATTGCTTCATATGGAAGATTGAGTTGTGTCAAGATTAAAGCCTAAGAGTAGGAAGAGGGAAGGGTCTTATACAGCAATTGCTACAATCAGATGTAGTACACACACAGAGAGAGAGAGAGAGAGAGAGAGAGAGAGAGAGAGAGGGAGAGAGAGAGGGAGAGAGAGACTTGTCAAATGCATTCGCTCGCCAAGATATGAATACAATGAAAGACATTGGAGTGTGCATGGAGTGAAGCATATCGGAAATCGCGTAGCAACTTTTTTGGGGCGCGACCGACGGAAAAGTCGTGACAAAGTCACAAAATGTTGAATACATTTAAATAACAACAACTGCGACACGATGGCAACAACAACAGCAGCAACAGCAACGGCAACGGGAACAAGAGACGGCAACAGTAGCTGGAAAGAAAACAAATTGAAAAACTATCGAACAATGATAAATTGGCACGAGCACGAGGCAAAAAAAAAGTCAACTAGAAATGTGAGAGTGTGTATGAGTGTATATGTGCGTGTGTGTGTGGTGGTTAGTGAAAAGTTGTAAAAAGGGGCGGAGCTATAATGGTTTTCCGAGCAGCGACGCGCCGCTCAGTTGTCGCTTGCATGTGTTTGTCTGTGTCTGTGTGTGTGTGTATTAGTGTGTGTATTTTTTTAAGGGAAATTATTTGATTTTTGATATTTTGGGGTGTTTTATTGAGGTTTTTTTGGGTAAAAATGCTGTGGGTAGCTATCTATCTATGCATGTGTGTGTATGTGTGTGTGTTGGGAAAACTATTAAATGTGCTGCGGGGTGTGCATTGATACATTGGTGCATATGTGTGCATGTGTGTGCATATGTGTGTGTGTTTTTAGTATCAATGTTATTGCTGTTTTGATTTTGCGCTTGTAACTGCGATTTGACAGTTTTTTTCGGGTTTTTTTTCATCAATTTTGTTGTGTTTTGGTGTTTCTGCTGCGTCATGCGACAGTTGAAATCGAGCGAGCCACTTGGCAGGACACGAGCAGCAGCAGCGAAGTGCGCATGCGCCAGCGACTCGACAAACCGCGCGAACTTAACGAGCATTTGTGCAATATCAAAGTGAACGAAACGTACTAGAACTTGACGACAATTGAACATTGATTGATAATAACCGATAAGCTCTTGCTCAATGCAAGCAAAGTGAGCTTTTTGTTGCAGAAATATAACAATTTAATGAGTATGTGTTAAAGGTTTTTAATTTTTTTAATTACTATTATAATCTACGTTTGTTTATATACAAACTCTCCTTTTGGAGAATCAGCAAATGGTTTAATATTAGCGGGATTACGTTACGAATGTGTGTGTGTGTGTAGAGGTGCGTGAGCCTAGGGTTACTGATCCGCGATGTGTGAGAGATCTAGCGTTTGGTGTCTTCTCAGCCTTTTGGTTGTGGCGCTGTTGTCAAGGAGGTTGATCGCTGTGGGATTGGCGTGTTTAGCCAGACGGTGTTATAAAGTGAGACTAAACTGTTATACAGTGTGAGCAAGATATATGTATATATATGTACGTCAAGTACAATGC
The DNA here is from genome assembly GCF_054131105.1 of Drosophila navojoa. Classification (NCBI taxonomy): domain Eukaryota; kingdom Metazoa; phylum Arthropoda; class Insecta; order Diptera; family Drosophilidae; genus Drosophila; species Drosophila navojoa. The sequence continues at coordinate 6,453,754 of NC_142892.1, read as the reverse complement.
GTATTTACTAAACCGAACTTAGGCTGTTATATAAAATGATATTTAATATGTGTTATACTTCTGGCGCTAGACTAAAGTGTTATATATGTGGTGTGACTGTAATCAATTTCTCATCTCTTGTCGAGTATGTTATATGAAATTATACAAATATGTGTAAGAGCTCTGTGTACATGTATTTCACTGATCATATGTGTACATTTATCAGACTTATCATATTTATTTAACATATCGAGCAGTCAATGCATAGCGTGCCCCAATATTTAAGCCAGCTTTAGCTTCTATATAAACCCGCAGAACACTCACAATCATATATACACATATATGTTCACATACACAACTACATATATATTTTCTACATGATGCTATATCTATGTATAACACATTGTTATATATGCCAATTAGACGCATTTGCTTGCCTCTCAGTCTGTTATACAGAACTGTTTACACTCTGCTCCTGCCCATTTTCATTTAAGTAGACGCAGAAAAAAAAATCAAATAAAATAACATCAAACTACCTTAGGCTTTATAAAAATCCCAACACACAGTCAGCCGCCCACACACACATACACAGAGACACACACACACATGTGTATATAGGGAGGCATTTTTGCTTAACTCCTGCAAAGTACCAAAAGTGGGCGTAGATTGGGTGGGCAGGGGTTTTGGGCCTTCAATGCTGAAATTGTATAAAAGCAAAGTCAACAACAGCAACAAAATCTACGAGAGAACCAATTTCCAACCATGGAAACTTAATTTATGTCTGCAGCATAGTTGAGAATATTTTTCTTCTGCCTTCACGTCGAGAAAATAGGGAAAAAAATTATTTTTCTTCTGCTTTCTTTTTTGGGTTCATTTCGACATTTTTGCCTTTGCCTTTGCCTTGGCCCCTTGCCACAGACACAAACACTCACACTCACACACACACACACACACATACACACACAGACGGTTGCATGGCAGCCTGTGCTGGCTGTTCGTCAGCCACTGGCTCCCCTCTCCGCCCAGCTTTTTGGGCCTTCTTCGTGTCGTTGTCGGCTTCCTTTTGCTTTCTTGAGAATCAAATTTATTTTACCAAGTCATGTTGAAGAAAATTTTTATAAGTTTTATGCGCAGTTCAAGTTGGGACTGTCCAGAGAGGGGAGGGGCAGAGAATGCTTGGCAAATATTACACAGGGCATGCATGAGTGTATGTATATATATATATATATGTGTGTGTGTGGGTGGGTGGAGAAAAACTTAGCGTGTGTTTGTGTGTGTGTGTGTGTTGGCCACACAAAATAAGCAAAATTTGTATTCCTTAAATCGGATGACTTTGTATAAATTTTCGTGTGCGGCAATGGGGTTGCAAGTGTGGGTGTATGTGTGTGTGTGTGTGTGAGTGTGAGTGTGTGCGGGTGTGGGTGGCAGCTGGGCGCACAAAAACTTTTCTATATATAATACAACACACATACATATGTATGTGTATGGGCTGTGTGCGCATGTATTTGTGTACATAATGGAAAAATTTTTCATAGAATTTGCACAAAAATGAAAAAGTGCTGGAAGGAAGAAGAAAAAAAATTACAGAGCGCAAAGGAAAAGCAGAAGAAAAATGAAATTAAGCGCATAAGGAAATGAGACACAAAATGTTGTATGCCAGCTGTGCGAGTGTGTGTGCGTGCGAGTGTGAGTGTGTGTAGGTACAACATTTTTGGCAACATACTTTTGCGGCAAATAGAAATAAAATTGAATGGAAGTTACAGCATAGAGAGTGAGAGAGAGAGAGAGAGATAGAGTGAGGGCAGAGGATAGGGCAGCGGGTGAAGCTTAACACGATTTAAGCCTCCAGCTATTCATGCCGTAGGCTCCCGCCACCCACTACATCTCCATCCCCACCCCCCCGGACCCCCGACATCCTCCTCTCTTGACCCACCACACTAACCAGTTATAGTTAAACCCCAATAAAACCCCTCGTAGTCCACGTACTATATTCAGCTGGCATGCTTAAGCTTCCTCGCAACTTTAGACACCCAATTAGTTTTTTGGGGCTTCTTTAATTAAAGTACATTGGCCTGATGCTTTGTCGTTCCGTTCACAGTAATATCATCCAAAATGGCCGCATCCATATATGCCACCCCACCGCCGGATCTGAGCAGCGAGGATACAGCGCTCTCCGATGTCTCCAACTCATCCACACTCAACACAAATCGCGGCGGCGGCGGCAGCAGCAACAACAGCAGCACCAACACCAGCAACAACAACAACAACAGTCACACACATGAAGCCACAGCAGCAGCAGCAGCAACCACTGCAGCTACTAGAGCAATGTCACCCACTCTGGAAGCGGAGTCTAAGCCACTTGGAAGCAACACAAATGAGACAGACATGGCAGCAGTCGAGGATGAGGTCGAGGGCGAAGCCGAGGCCGACGGCGAGGGCGAGGGCGAGAACGAGGCAGCTGACGGTCTGGATCAGACGGCGATGGCTGCAATGGCTGCAGCAGCAGCTAACGCAGCAGCCATGCAGCTGCAGCTGCTCGAGGCGCTCAACGATGCGGCCAAGAAGCGGCGCAAGCAACACAATCCCAGTCGTCTGGAGGCGCTCAATCTGAGCGGCGGCGAGCAGGAGGAGGGAGCCGCAACGGGCGCTGCGTCAGCGGGTCAGCTGGACTCAGCGACAATCGACTACGAGGAGAAGCTGTCGAAGATGTTGCTGCCCAAGTCCATAGAGAAGCTAAAGGAGACATTCGAGCTGCTGCAGCAGCAAAAGCTGCAGCCCGAAGACATATCAGAAGCGGAGGAGAAACAGCAACAGCAACAGGAGGAAGAGCAGCAGCAACAACTAATTAATCCCTATCAGACCTACTGCAAGCAGTGCGGCGAGAACTTCGAGACTGAGTTCAAGCTCAGTCTGCACATGTTGCAGGATCATCAGCAGACACAGCAGCAACATCAACAGCAACAACAGCAGCAGCAGCAGCACCAGCAACAGTTGTCGTCTGACGAGCCCATGGACTTGCTGGCCTCCATCAAAGTGAAGCTGGAGCGCGCTGAGAGCCCCTCGCAGCTGGAGCTGCAGCAGCAACAGCAGCAGCTGGAGCTGGCCAACGGGCATGCCGGCAGCAACAAGGAGCACGAACTTTGGCTACAGGCCATGGCTCAGCAACAGCAGCAGCAGCAGCAACAGCAGCAACAGCACCAACAGCAGCAGCAACAGCAACTGCCCGGCATGCCGCCCGCTTTTCCCTTTCCGCCAGAGGCTGCACTTGGCTGGCCACTTCTGGGCATGCCTGGCTTTGCCGGCGTCGATGGACTCAATCGTCCGCCGTTGCGCATCTTCAATCCGGAGGCCTACTGCGAGCTCTGCAACAAGGAGTTCTGCAACAAATACTTTCTGAAGACGCACAAGGCCAACAAGCATGGCATCTTTGATCCCGCCGGCGACTTGAGCACGCCCAACAACAATATCAGCACCCTCAGCAACAACAACAACAACAACAGCAGCAGCAACAACAACCACAGCAACAGCAACAACATTGGCATCAGCAACATCAACAACAACAACAGCAACAGCAGCTCAGCTTCCATCTTTCCAACGCTGCAAATGCCACGTGAGCCGCCGCCACAGAAACCTGAGCCACAACTGACACCACCCGCACCACCGGCAGTGCACTGCGACATCTGCTCCAAGCGCTTCACCAACGTCTTTGCCATGCGCCGCCATCGCGCCAAGCAGCATGAGCAGGCCACGCCCACTGCCTCACCGACGCCCAACGAGCAGACGCCGTCCACCGCACAGTCGGCGGTCAAGCAGGAGCCCACGCCGGAAGCTTTAGCCGTGCCGGAACAGAAGCCGTACCAGTTGCCCGAAGGATTTCGCGAGGACTTCACGCTCGAGCAGGAGGAGGTGGCCTTTGCGCCGCCGCCTCGCAAGCTGCCCAGTCAGCTGCAGCAGCAGGCGCGCGACTCCAACTGGGCGCCAGAGAAGCTGCGACGGCTCGGCGTTCAGCTGCCGGAGGCATTCTGTGAGCTGTGCTGCAAGGAGTACGCCAATCGCTACTTCTTGCGCACGCACAAATGGAAGCGTCACGGCGTCTTTGTGCCGCCCGAGGAGCTGGGCAAGGAGGAGCAGTCGCTGATGCCCGCTGGCTGGCCATTCATGCCACTGAATCTGATGCTGGCCAAGGCAGCTGCCGAGCAGGAGCAGCAGCAGGACGACGAACAGCAGCCGCCGCAGCAGCCGCAGCAGCAGCAGCAGCTAGAGGAGCAGCCCAGCAAGCGCATCAAGCTGGAGCCCTACGACGAGACGACGCCGCCACAGGACAAGCTGGACAACTCCGTGGTGGGTCTGCAGAATCTGCAGAAGCTGCAATCGATGCTGCAGCAGCTCAACGACTTCAATGGCAAACGCCCGCTGCCCTGTCACCTGTGCGGCCGGGAGCTGGAGCATCAATATGCCCTGCGTGCCCATTTGATGACGGAGCATGCCGGACAGCTGCTGCCCGAGGGACATCCCATGCTCTACCAGCAACAGCAACAGCAGCAGCAGCAACAACAGCAGCAGCAGCAGCAGCAGCAACAGTTGCCGCTGAAGCTCTCGCCAGTGGCCGGTGCTGGGGGCTCACCCAACGCGGCCACGCCCACCCCCAACGAGCTGCGCTGCCAGACGTGCGAGCGCGACTTTGCCAACTCACAGGAATTCAAGCAACATATCGCCGAGGTGCATCTGGGTCGTCTGCCCGGCAGCAGTCCGCTTCGCGAGGGCTTCTACACGCCGGAACGTGTGACGGTTGCCGCTGCGGGTGGCGCCGCTGGAGGCGCGGCACCCGGCACACCGCGTGCCGCCTACACCATCACGCCCACGTCCAGCTACTGCGAGATCTGCAACAAGGAGCTGTGCAACAAGTACTTCATGAAGACGCACATGCAGCGCATGCACGGCATCGAGATCGAGAACGGGGCACAGATCGGCGGCGTCGTCTGCAACATATGCAACAAGGAGCTCTGCAGCAAATACTTTCTGCGCGTGCACAAGCACAACACGCACGGCATCATCGAGGACGGCGCTCCGCTGCCTCAGCCGCGTGGCAGTGCCCAGAACGGCCTGAAAGTCGAGGCGCAGCAGCAACAACAGCAGCAGCAACAGCAGCAGCAACAACAGCAGCAGCAACAGCAGCAGCAACAGCAGCAACAGTTGCTCGAACCGGAGATTAACCTGACGCCGCTGCGTGGCGAATCGAACGAGCTCTGCCCGCTCTGCGCCCGACAGTTCCGCAGCTCCAAGTGGCTGCGCACGCATCTGATGAACGAACACGGCGCCGCTGGCATCGAGAAGCTGCGCGAGCTGGAGCAGTCGGCCATCGGCAGCAGCAACAACGGCAGCAGCAAGCCCAACAGTCCCACGCTCAAGATACCCAATGGGAGTGCTGCGGGCGCTGCCAACAATCTGGCCCAGGCGCTGCAGAACGCCCAGCAGCAGCTGTTCGGCCAGATGCAGCTGCCCAAAGGGATGCCGCTGCCGCTGCCCTTGCCGGGCATGTTCGAGCAGACGCCACGCTTCAAGGAATACCAATGCTCACTGTGCCCCTTCACCACGCCCTACTACGCATTCCTCTTCATACACGAGCGCTCCCATGCGCTGCTCAACAATGGCGGCAACGATGGCAACGACGCTCCTCTGGAGGCGGAGCGGGAGAGAGCCTTCGGCGCCGTACAGAGCAAGGCCCGGAGCAAGCCGAGCAGAGAGCGTGCCCTCAAAGCTGAACGCTCCGAAATCGAGCCCACAAATCTGACCACCAACAACAACAGCAACAACAGCAACAACAGTAACAACAGCAGCCACAGCAAGGCAGGCACGCCCACGACCTCGCCAGGCGCAACTGCCGCCTCGCCCAAAGCCCGTTCAGCCAGTGTGACTCCCAGCCACAACTCCAAGCCGGGCACACCCAACGGCCTGCAGGCTCAGCGTTCGGCCGCCACCTCGCCCTTCGAGCTGTGCGCGGATCTGGCCAATGGCAGCGGCAAGCCGGCCAGCTATGCCCAGCCAGACAAGTCGGAGGAGGCATACCAGATGCAGGCCTTCCACCTGACGCCCGCTGATGCCGATGCCGAGGGCCTCTTTGCGCCGGCGCTCGTTTATCTGCCAGTGCGCGTGCGCGCCTCGGAGTCGACCACACTGAGCTTCAGGCTGACACCGGCCTAAGCCCAGACAGGGCGCAGAGGTCAACAGGTACCGAACACACAGATCACAACAACAACACCAATGTGTTGCCAGCGTATGTAAGTTAAGATAAAAGAAACCCCAAAAACCGTTTTCTGCAAAAAGCATATACCACACGTGGTGCAATGACACGAGCTTAAGCTGGGATCAAACTAGAAGAGAAACATAGAGGAAGAAATAATTAGATTATAAAAGTTTTAAGCAGCAATAAGTTTGGTTTATCAAATCACATTTAATGCAGCTTTAAGCTCTAATCAAAACTACATATAAAGTCCTTATAATATGACTTAAAGCTTATATGAACTTGAGTAACTCTCAACGTCAATGAACTATACGATACGAAGATAAACTCAATATTTCCAATATCTGAAGTTCAGCTCGTGTCATTGCATCACTACGATTACCCTAGCCAGGCTACAGAGCGGGCTAGCAGTATTCGCTCCCCCTCTCCAACCCAGTTAAACCGACAAGAAGACAAGACAAAATAGTGGAACTACAAAAGACTGAGTGCGCATATTAGTTGAGCTCATTAAAGTAAAGTTTATATACAATAGCTATAGCTACAGCAACTGCAGAGATCGAGTTGTGTATAACATAAAACCCGATACTAAAAACGATCTATAAGCAAACAGAATGAATCAAACTATAATCAAAATGATAAACAAATAACAACAAGTCCGTTTCAGCTGGCAACACTGTGTGCTAAAAACATATTTTTCTATATAAATCCATAAATGATAAACATCAAACATTGCATAACATACCAAAACAATACATATATCTATATCTCTAGTGATTAATATCAAAGTTCCTATGCGTAATAGTAATTTTTAAAAGCCATTAACGTATCGTAAACGGAAACGGAAACGGAAAAGGAAGAAAACTAACTTAGTCAAAAAAAAAGGAAAAAAGAAAATACCATAAATCAAAAAGAAAATTGAAAATTAAATACGTACATAATACATAAGTCGCAAAGCATGGAATCGAGAAAGAGAGAGAGCGAGACAGAGGAGAGCGATCTAGAAGAGAAAGGCGATATATAAATATACATATATAACCGAAACATATATCGTAGTCGCCAGCTTAACTTAGATAGTTGGACATAGGTGTGTCTATGGCTAGGTTCGGTGCGCTTAGCTTAAGGGATTTGGTATAATATATATAAATATATAGTAGTGCTAGTAAAACCTACACAAAAGATAGGGGTAAACACATTGAAGCTTCAACATATAAGAAAACCAGAAACAAAAACATTTTATGCACAAATTTGCTCAAAAATCAAAAAAAGTAGTCGAAATCAAAATTAGGAGAACTAAGTAAATGATGTATTTAGAGATGGTGTGCTAATATATACAAGACAGTTCCATAGTAACATATATTTAACTAACACTGAAAACGTTTTGCAACACTGCTCTTTCAAAGAAAATATCTAGGTAAATCTAAATACTATAGAAATTTCTGCAAATTTTATTTTACACTTCCATATAGAACAACCTATGCCAAAAAATAACTGTATATATAGAACGAGCAACATCTATAGAGCAGAACCGATTCAGATTTGAATAGATAATGGCGCCAGTAAAGACATTTTTTGCTAATTTTTTTATGCAGCAGGCAGGAAAACCAAAACAACAACAACAACACAAACAACTCAGGGCAAAAGTACAATGACCATTAGTACTTTAAATACACTAAATAAAATACTAAATGAAATATATATAAATGATAAAGCGAAAATAAATACATAAAAAAGTTAAATATATAAAAAAAAATGCTACCTCAGACGGACTTGAAAACAATAATTTAAATAAATGAATTTGTATAATAAAATATATAAACATTTATGCTTATAAAAAAGATAAAAGAAAAACGAACAAAAAATACTGCAATTTATAGAGCAGCAAAGTAAATGAAATTTTTAGTGAATTTACCTCAAAAACAAAAACAAAAACAAACAAATGAAACAACAATAACAAGAAAAAGCACAAAACAATTTATATTTAGTATTTAGTTAAAAAGTATTTTTATTATTATTTAGTTTTAATTGTAAGTGAAACATACCAAAAAACCAAACGCATTCCCCAATAACGAAAACTGACCAAAAAATTACGAAGCTAGTCGCAAAATACTAAAAACAAAAGCAAAAAGAAAAGACGCAAATGCAAATCTAGTCAAAGTTTGGCAGTAGCCAGCCAAATGGCCTGGCCATTTAGGCATAGGTCTGCACCAGCTTATAGATGATATATATACATACAATCCATGAGCAACAACAGCGGAACTTGCATGAACTTTTCAGTATTTATTGCGCAGATTTTTGTTTATTATTTTTGTAGTATTTAAGGCGTTTGTTCTTTACAAAAATCTGCGCAGCTGAAAAGTCAATGCAAAAAAAAAAAATCAAAAATAATATGAAAAAAATCAAAATGAATAAAATACCAAAACCATAAACAATAAAATGCAGCGACGTTAATTTTTTGCTATTTTTAATTTTATTTTTTAAAAACGTGTGTTTTTTAAAATGCTGCGTGCCTTTTAGCAAAAAACATATGCGTCGCTGTACAACACTGAAAATAAAATAGCTAATCAAAAAAAAACATACATACATATATACAAAATATACCATGCAAAATACTAAACAATATTTAAATACATAGCTTATAATTTTCATTTACAATTAAACATAATTATTTTCATAATTTTTATTCCAATTATTTTGATAATGTATATACATAAATCTATATGAATAAACACGTGTATTTGTTAAAAATTTAATTCAAATAATTTTTGTACATTTTATTTCCAAATTTTGTTGTTGATTTCGATCATTTTTTTTTTTACTTTGTTCCTTGCCCGAGTTCTGCTGCAGGAATGGGCGGTTTTTAATTGACCACAAATCTTATCGAGGCACACTTAAAAAATTGTCGTTGATTGTGCTCAATTAGAGTTCACACCCAATTGTGAACCTTTTTGTTGTTTTTTATTTTTCTTTAAACAGCTGAGAGTGATTTTCTTTTTATTTCGGATAGGGGTCTACTTGATGCCGGCTGAACGCCTTTGATAGCAAATTATTGAATTGATATTTGATTGAATTTTCAAGCAAATGCAATTTGTCAACAAAGCGAGTCGAAGAAACATATTTATCCCAGTTTGTGTTTTCTTTCTATTTTTTATTTTTTAATTCATGCCACTCACAATTCGCCTGCAGCGGCAGCTGCCACAAAACGGAGGCACCCTCATAAAAATAAAAAAAAAATAAAATAAAATTTTGTGTGCGCCGCGCGCTTCCGGCTCAACCCCCACGCAAAGGCTGATTAGGCTATTTGCCTAAAAAATATGTATGCATATACATACATATATATATATACTATAGTAAAAAAATGAAAAAATGCGATAAGTATTATAATGGAAAGTGTGTGTGTGTGTGTAAGGAAAATGGGAAATTCAGCGCACGGTCAACTGCAACCGTTATGTGTGGGTCAAGCCGGGCATTTTCCACATTTTCCGCATTTTCAGGGGAAAATTCAAATTGTGCAGCTGCTGGCTGTAAAAAAAAAAAATTGTATGCAAGTAAAAATCAATATAGACTACATGCTGCGATGCAATTGATTAAAAATATATGCATACACTCGGAGAAAAATATGTTGAGAAAAATATACATATATATACCATATTCTTTCATAATATAATTCAGCAACTCTCATGTTACATTGCTAAAATTTGTACCGTCTCTGGGTATATTTCGTACACTAAACACTTTCCGGCTGCTGTCCAAGCAACCCCTCCATAAGCTACAAGTTACATAGGACACTACTTCAGTACATCTCAAGTTTTCTTAGCAACTAATTTCTCTGAGTGCTTACACTAGACGGTAATTCAAGCCTCAATAGACGAATCGTTATCCAAAAAATCTTTTGGCAATCCTCTCAGGAGTTGTTTAGTTTTTCCCAGCTAGAACACCACTTGATTTCTCCGAGTGTATGCCGCTGTCCGGCAACCCTCCGTTGGCTCGCGGCCTTTTTCGTTAATTATTTGTCACGTGTCCATGCAAATTTCATCTCATTGATTACGCGCCGAGAGGACATTCGATACTCTCGATGCAATTAAAGCTACAATTTTCTATAGATATTTATAAATATATATATGCATATACATACATATGTATGTATAGTACATGTGTGTGCTACTGTGTGAGTCTGATAGCAACCCTCGCTTGGGCACCCTCCGTCTTTCCGTCTTTGCCTGTGGCCATGCAAATGTTTTTCTCGATTTTCTATTGAATTTTTATGGCTATTTATAATGGACTGGCATTTGGCATTGTTCGGCATAATCCTCGCCCAAAAAGTTGTCCGTCCCGGGGGGTGGCTGTCACAATTTGCATGTTTAAAAAGATGGGTGTATGGGTGTGTGTGTGCAGGAAATGCAATATAAATGCAAGTCTGAGTCGATGTGAAAAATGAAAAATGCAATTTACTTGACAACGCGACGTTTTCCTCCACAATTTCCCGCCAAAGCAACTAGCCCTCACTCCATCTCTCTCCCTCTCCACTCTCTCTTTCCATTTGCAAATGCAAAATATTGTATATTCCGCGTCATTTGCCAAATTTTCTATGCAAATCGAAGCGTTGCTGCCATTAAATCAAATGACTTTATTACAATTTCTCATATATATGCATAAAACGCAAACAGAACTCGGGTTTGGTTTATTTCTTTTTTTTTTTATTTTATTTATGTTTTATATACACCAAAGAGCGCACAAATCAAAATCTAAACCAAAAAATCAAAATGAAATATATATTAAAAATATTACATATATAGAGTATATATATATATATATATGGTATATAGTAGGCATGCTATATATATGTTGGCTAAGTAAACAATTTTACAAAGAACTTGCAACGTACCTTTAAAGATGAGCATAAATCAAAATTTTTGGCCGCCAGCCGAAGCAAAAAATCAAAAAGGAAAACAAAAACAAGAAAACTTTTTATTAGACTTAAGCAAAAACTCCACAAACAAATGAGATCAAAATCAAAATTTAAACAAAATCAAAAACAATTTAGTTTTAAGCAAAATTCAAAAGAAATTTTCATTGAAAAAAATTTATTATTAATTAAAAAAAAAAAACAAAAATGATGTTGAGTTAAGTTAGGAGCATGAAATCAAAAACAAAGCAAAAGTCAAAAGACACGAGCGAAAATCAAAAATTATATTAAATATGTGAAATCAAAAAACAAACAAAAATTTATTTTGCAATTGGCAAATATACATATATATAAATATATATTATATTTAACATTTTACTCTTCGAAACCCAACCCAAAAAAAAAGAAAACTTTGTTATTATGTAAAACTATGTGTGAAAATTCCGAAAAACAAAAATCAAAATTAAAAAAAAAAAAAAAAACAACTTAAAAATAATTATTTATATTTATATATATATTATATGTAATGTGTAACAACAATTTATTGAGCCAGAATCAAAAGCAACTGCAGCAACTAAACTGTAGTACCCTGTAATAACTAACCAATCACCCACTAACCCAACCCAACCCGCTCCCTTCGCTCCCTTCGCTCCCTGTCCCCTGCTCCCACCCTTTGTAAGCGAGAGCATTTATTAAAGAAATTGTATGTGTTTTAATGATTATATTAAATATATATACACACAACCATATACATATATATATTGTATGAATTTAAACCATTAAATATAACAACAAAAAACAGAAACATGCGGAAAATCTCTTTGCTCTTATCTTTTCTTATTACAGGCCTTGATTTTTCCCACTAAGGCGATTTTTGTGGCACTCCAAGACTTTTGACATTTTCTTTCAGCCATGTGTATAACATACAAGTATAATATATATAAATGTATATATATATATATACCATATCGGAACAGTCGCCATTTCCCACCACCCGCTGGCAACTACCCCCAGGCAGCACAAATCAGAGTCTGTCAATATTTGTATTACATGCGAGAGTGTCTTATCAATAATTTTTGGCTCTAAAGAATAGAATGGATGCTGCTCAAGGCGAAACCGAATGGAATTTGGGGGTGTGGCATGGGCGAACGCGTGTGTGTGACAGACAGTTCAATAGAAGAACTTTTCCTGTTCATAATTTTTGCCCAAATACTTAGTTGAAATACACACACACACACATATATATATATACATACATATGTGTCTGTGTGTAATGTAATGTGTATTTTGTGGCAGCACTAACATGCGAGGGGCGTCACTCAAGTTGTTTGCTTAGACACCGCCCCGCCCCCCCACGCACTCAACACTTGGTCTATCTTGGCCCACAGCACATAATGAGCTGGCCAATTCCCGACTAGGGCTGGTCATTAACTCAAAAACCAAAAACCGTAGAAAAAAACAAAAACAAAAACTAATACAAGTTGAAAATTAGTTTTTAATCGATTTTACAATCACACACGCAGCAATCACACACTCCCAATTGCACAGCCCCAAACACACGCACAACCAATCAAGCATACTGCTCTCTATGTACAGCTCTAGACCTTTGTAAACCTTATAAATATATACACCCATACATATATATTATTTGTGAGCCTTGTGTATATAATTTGGACTCTCAATTAAATTGAGCAGGCGGAGGCGAGCGACAAGCGGCGCCAAACACAAACAACAACGACAACTATTTTGTCACCATATGCTTTGGCACCATTTTCGAATGTCGTCGCTGTGGTGCGCTGTAACGAAGTTCTACTTAAAGGGTATGTATGACTAGGCAGTGTATATAAATATATATATATATATATATATATATATATATATGTGTGTGTATGAAAAGTAATAGACGGTTGCACTCACTGGTAGGCGCATCTGCAGTGTTGTATAGGATAATGTGAGTAAACTAAGAGCATCATTTTAGAGTACTCTGATATGAAATGAGGATGGGACGACCTTAATGCTTAGCTCAGTTATCTATTAAGGCAGGAGAATTATTATTAGAAAAATCTGAAGCATTTATCTCTGTCTCTCTCTCTCTCTCTCTCTCTCACTCTTTCTCTTGCTCTCATAGACACACTCTCTCTTGCTCTCGCTCTCTCTCTCTCTCATTCTCTTTCTCTCTCTCTCTCTCATAGACTCATAGACATAGACTCTCTCTTAGTCCCACTCCCATCTCGTAGAGTCACAATAATAATATCAATGAATATCAATTACAATAATCTATCTATCTATCTATAACATTTCTTTACCAACCAATACAGGGTATTTTGCTAGTCTAAGCTAACTTCTCAAGTAGTTTGTCGCTCTGTAAATGGACGTCAGTCCTTGGTTCGTCGTGTCAAAAACCCGCAGAGCACGCCAGGCAGTCAGCAACAACAACAACAACAACGAAACTTTAATAATCTAACTCATTATGGATTTTTGTTGAAGAAAATATTTGAGTTGTGTTTGTTGTTGTTATTGTTGCTTTTTTTTTATCCATTTTCCAGCCGAGGGTGGAAATTTGAGGTTTTTATTTCGGCGGCATATGCACATTAGGCCCAAAACGGGGCAATTTAAATAAATGACGCGAATGACACGCACTAAGCGAGGCGCCATACGAACAGGAGGACGGAATAGCACGAGCAGGAGTAGGAGCTGGAGCCGCAGCTCTGGGCTAATGAGTTTCGAGAACGCAACTTTTAAACAATCTTTTTACTCCAGTGAATCACAAAGCGAATTATAGCGAAAGGAAAAGGGCGAAAAAGGGTACAAAAAAAAATTAGGCGATCCAATGACAAAATTTGTGAATGCTATAAATGTTAGATTCATGTCTGGTACTGGGACACGTCTCGAGTTTGGGCCCGGGTCAGCTGCTGGGGGCGATCCATGGCCTGCGGATAGAGCAGACGCCGCAGCAGCTGGCAGCTGACGCGCAGGTCGATGTGGCCATAGCCGCCGTGCAGCAGCATCAGCTCCTCCTCGTCCAGCACAAAGGTAGCCTCGTCCAGGGAGCGGCGACGGTGCTTGAAGAGCAGCGCGGCCGCGTCGCGCCGAAAGATGTCCACGGCCCGGTAGGCCGCCTCCTTGGCCATCTCGCAGCGCATTCTCGCCCGGGGATCGTTCAGCTGCTGGTCCACCCGCAGCTTGCGGGGCATGCGCAGCATGGCCAGCTCCAGCTGCAGCAGAAGCCGTCGCACAATGAAATCCGCAAATTGCCGCCGACGATTCCTGCGCCGCATCCTGCTCACCGTGCCCTCCACGGTGCGGATGAGCCGCTGCTGGATCAGAGCCATTGTCAGCAGCGGACAGAGCACCGTGGCGACCAGGGCGGCCATCAGACACGGATGGCGCGAGGAGAGCAGCACCACTTCGCGCCAGTACAGCAAATCCCGCTCGTCGCTCTCATAGTTCTGCTTCAGGAAGTACGTGAGCAGCGCGAGGGCCGCGATGACTGTGGCGACAGTTCCATGGCGACGCCGCATACACCGTGTCAGGCACCGAAAGCCGTACATCACGCCAATCTATCGGCTAGCAATTTTAATTAAGTCAAATTTACCTAAAACTAACAAAAAGCAATAAAATTTTTAAGTTCTTTTATTTTGAATAATTTTAAAAAGCCATTTGGCTGGTCTATGAATTGTGTAGGCAGAGAGTTTTGAGCTCAAAATGCCGAAAATTATAGAGTTGGAAAACTTGAACTTGACAAGAAAGGAAATGGGAATATAATGTGAGATCGGAATAAAATCAGATGATGGAAGACTTAAAGGCGATATTGCGATTTCTTAGATGAATAACTGGACGATTACTCGGGAGATTATAGGATTACAGGCAATTATACCTGATGCCCAGTTTGAGCTAGCTTCTCGGGAAGTAGACGTGAGACCTTCAGTAAAAATAAAATAAATAAATAATAAAATACAGGTAAAAGTATTTTTAAACTATTTTCTAGAGAATTATTTCATATAATACTAATATACTATATCATATTATATAATAATGGAATATTCTCGTTTATCTACATATGTAAATATATAGCTCTAGCTCTTGTATTTGAGTGATTTATGAAGCTGTAGGAGCGAGCACCTTAACTCACTCTACACTCTTATCAGACTCTTCCCTTGTCCCGATACATACACACATCTAATGCGCTTACTCCTCGCTTAGATCTACTTTCTATACCCAGCTCTATCCATCTACTACCTGCCTAGCTGCCGCCCAGCCTTCTTCAAGCTCCTTAATATACATTTCTCATAAGACTTTCAATCTCAGTCATGCATATATAGGCTAAGAGTGAGAGAGAGAGAAAGAGATCTACTACCACTACTACTACTATTTGGCTCTAGCATTTGGCAAATTATTACAGGTTGGGCAGCATTGGAAACGGAAGCGGAGGCGTCAGCATTTTATTAAGTAGGGCCAAATGGAAGTTTCACTTTGCAATCTGCTGGGCAGCCGAAACAAAACCGAACCGAAAGCCATCAAACTAAACTGGGACTTAGCTCAGTTTGTTGCGTTTTGAGATTTCTTTCTTTTTTTTTTCTTTTGCCTGCTTTGCCCCTTCAATCGAATACACACACACACACGCACTTACAGGGGTTGGGGCAGGCCAAAGCCAGGCACAAAAGTGCCTCAGGCTATACAATCACACACACACACACGACAAGCTATCTACATGTATGGTTACGTAGAGGTAGTGGACAGAAAATGGGAGTGGGAGTGGGCGGGGGCAGCACACAAAGAAGCTGTCGAAGAAGAAGCAGGCAGGAAGCCAGCAAGCAACAAGATGGCAGCAGCAGCAGCAGCAGCATTCCATATGAAAGTTGAGAGAAAAATAAGAGAAAAATTGTAATTTTCATCAAAACAAAAAAAAAAAGAAGAAGAAAAATCGAGCAAGAAGAAGCAGCACAAGCAAGAAGAAGCAGCACAAGCAAGAAGCAGCAGCAGGAGAAGGAGAAGGAGCAGCAAGGGGAGGCAGAAACTTTCATTTTATTTTTATTCTGGCTTGACCTTAAAGCAAAAAGAAAAGGAAGCTGCAGCTAGCGAGGGGCGTGGCACCGACTACAAGTTACACTGCAATATTTGGGAAGTTGAAAATTATTGGACATATGGAATTATTAGTTCGGAAATTTATAATATAAAAGATTTAGTTTTAAGGCTTTTTGTGCTGACATTTATAATAAAATATTGTAAAGTTCCTTTACATATTTGTCTTCCTCTTCTTCCCTCCATTTCCTCGGCAATCTTGTCACATAGCCCGGCAGAAAGCGAATATGCCCATTGCACTCTGTGTTTGCTGAGCATAATGAGTAGCTTGTGTTTCGCCTCCACTTATGCATAAGTGTGTGTGTGTGTACATCTATATATACATACATGTGTGTGTTTGTGTGTGTTGTGTGTGTGGCGATACGGTAAGACTATCGAAAAATTCCAAAATAAAAAGAAAAATTTAACGCAAAGGCAAAAGGCAAAAGTTTTCGGTGAGACGGCTGCAGGACACACAAGGATGTGTGTGGATGCTGCTCAAGGATGCTGTTGCTACAGCAGCTACGACTGGCTGCCTGTGTTGCTGTGTGGCAGCTTCTCCAATTTCAGGCTGGCCGCCCTTTGAGATGAGGGTGTTCCTAGTTCTTGCTGTTGCTATTGCTATTGTTGTTGTTGTTGTTGCCTTTTGGGTGCGTGTGTTTCGTATTAGGCAGCGGGCGATGCGGCGGATGCCAAAGTGAAAAGTAGTAAATTGAACTTTTTTTTTTTTTTTGGTTGCTTCTCTTTGGCTTTGCTTGGGCTCAGTCGTGGGCTGGGGGTGAGTTTGGGCAGCTGCGTGTGTTGAGGGGGGGCCGGCGGGGTGGGACTTTGGGTCTTAGGTTTCCTTTCGTTTTTATATTTTGTGGGCAATTTGTACTTTTCTGCGTTCAGCACTTTTTGCAGTTGTTGTTGTTGTTGCTGCTGCTTTCCTTTACTTTCTTTTCACTTTCATTTGTGTTTTATTTTACGGCATGCGTATGTACATATATGTGTGTGTGCGCACATATTGTAGTTTTTCTTATAGCCAAGTCGCCTGTGGGGGGAGCCTTGCTTATTTATCGCTTTTCAAATTAAAGCCGAACGCCTGCGCCACTGTGCAAATTATTTATAGCCATAAATATGAGCGGCAATTAATTCAAGCGAACAAAAAATCAAATGCAGCCCAGGAAAATCGAAGGAAAATTGATGGCTGCCAAGAGCTTAGCAGGCAAAGGAGTGAATGGCGTGAAAAGTCAAGGCAAACATGTGGGCGGTACGGCTATGTATCACATATATATATATATATAGATATATAATTTATTTATTTATAAATGCATTCAGCTGCTATGGACAACAGAAAACGTACGAGCAAAGCTTTCCCCCTAAGCTTCAGCTGAAAAGTATGCTACACTTTTTGCCCGATTCCATTTCGCATTGTAAATCATAGACTCAACTTTATTTGCAGGCATAACCGAAATCAATATTATGGCCAAAAACACAAGTTTTGACTGTAACAGCAGGCGTTCCGCACCGCCCCCCTACTCTATCGCCCCCTCCCTGATGCGCCTGCTCCTAAGTAGTTCAATTTCAATGACAGCAATAAAATTTCGATAGAAAAAAAAAACCTAAACCCCATGGCAAAAACAAAATTAATTAATTTATGTGCACAGCGCCAGTCGGAATTTTCCATGGCAATATACACATACATATACATACAAACATACACCCACACACACACACACACACGCCGGCTACAATCTATGTATACAATTTTTTCCAATTTCAACGTCATCATCTAACATTTCTGTCCTAATTTCGTCAACGTGCACGTTGTTGTTGTTGTAGATGTTGTTGCTGTTGCGCACTACAACAACAGCAACAAGAACTCATTACAAAAACATAATAACAAAATAAATATTGAAAGAAATGGCATAAAATTATAAAAGCCTCGCGTTGCCTGCGTAGCCAAAAACAAAAATAAGCAAGCAACGCAACTTGACAGCAACAGACCGTGCCACGCCTCCCGCCAACCCTAGAACCCTACAGCGCCCACACACACACACACACACACACAATTCGAAAGTGTGGCGCCCCCAATGCGCCAATAAATTTCATGCACTATCACACGGACACACACACACACAGAGAGAAAGAGAAAGAGAGAGTGAGAGGAGAGCTACAGAAACTTGAAGTGCGTAAGTAAGCCGCTTATAAGTATGCGCTTGTGTGTGTGTGTCTGTGTGTGTGTGTGTGTCTGTGTGTGTGTGGTTAGAGTCTTTGTGTTGAGTTTATACTAAATAAGTAAAAAAAATAAGAACGGGGAGTCAACGATACAAACAATCAGCCGCTGACCAACTGCCCAGCGCCCCTGCCCGCCTCCGTTCCCGCCGCCCTACGGCCTGCAGCCTTTTATTTTTATCTCCTGGCTGTGGATGACAAACAGCAGCAGCAGCAGCAACGCATCAATAACGTGAAGCAGCAGCAAAACTGAAATGTATTTGCTCAGATACTTCAACACACACACACACACACACATTTCTATCTATTGGCAAGTTCTTCTTCGCTCAATGACAGCCTTGAGCATTGCTTCGATTTTATCTGCTTCTCGAATCAAAATATTTGTTAAACTTGAAAATGTGCGAGTGGAAGAGCAGCAGCAGGAGATTTGCCTTGAATTTGTATAACTGAAATGAAATTGGATTATAATTTAAAAATAGATTTTGTAGCTAAATGACAGAAAATGTTTAAATATATTAATTTTATATAAGACTATTATATATAAGATTATTATTCTCATTATAAAATCTGAACAGAGCTGAACAGAATATGGCATGACAGATAAACAGATCAATTTTTGTATCATATCTAGCCTTCTCTAGCCTTCTCATTCCCACTACTCCGCCTCCACTTTAACTCTTTCACATCCTCATAAATTTCTCTTTATTAGAGTCCAGCATTTCAACTATTTAGTTAGCCTACTAAAACAACTCCAAGTATCATTAATAAACTTTAGATAATGGGCCCATATAATGGGCCCTAATCCGCTGCTGCTGTTGCCCAGTGTCGCGTGGCCCGATTGAAAAGTCATAAATTACGCAATCAACCCCCCGCGCGCTCGCCAAACTGACAACAAAGAAGAGTCAACTTTAACACCAACAACAACATCAAATGATACCAAAAAATGAACAGTTTTTCTTATCTTTTTATGGGAAATAGCGCAACCCGATCCCTGCAGAGCGTAAGCCCCTTGGACAAACACACGCGCCAATATATACATATATAGTAGAATATCGAAAAATCGTATAAGCAAACATCAAACAGACATAAAAAGATACAAATGTTGTGTAGATACAGGGCTTTAAAAACTGCCCTCACTCACACACGCTCTCCCCCCTCTCTCTCTCTTATTCTATCTCCCTCTCTGTGCGTCTCTCATTTGCAGCTGCATTGAATTTTGAAGTTGAAATCGAAACGCGTGCCCAGCTCACGATTGTCACATGCTCCACACGTCGCATTCGATCGCATGAGGGTTTCAGCTTGGGCTTCCCACTCCGGTTCTATGTGGTCTTTCTTGGTTTGTATGATTTGATGGCAGCTGGCCAGCAAGGGGGTAAATCAATTCGAGCATTTTTCATTGAAATTCTATCAAAAATTTTCAACTCTTTTTCCGACCATCGGAAAATTACAAATGCATTTAACCCTTTTCAGGGAAAACTCTTGCAATTTGCTGCGCATAATGCGAAATTTTCTAGCGCAAGAATTGAACTTCAGGGTTCAGAGGCTGTCAGGGCGCTCGGCCAGGGGTTGGGGGGGGGTTTTGCACAAAAGGGTCAGCCAATTGTGTAAATAAAGGATCAGCGGCAACTGTCACCGAGCCATGCGAAATTCATAAATTACGATACCAATTTTCTTTGTTTTCGCCGTTTTTTGCACCCAAAATTTTTGCCAATTTTTGAGCAAACCAAAAAAGAAAAAACGGGAAAATTTAATAAAATTTTCTCTCAAATTTTTTTTGTTTTGTGAAACTAATCTAGTGGAAGGGGTTAAGGTTAGGGTTAGAGCTAGGGTTATCCCTAGGTGATCTATGATGAAGGGGTTGCGACACATTAGCTGAACCCATTAATAGGCATAGCCCAACCCCGATTGGCGACCTTCGGCGCAGTGCCTGACACGCGCGGGTCAGCCGGTGCGAGCCGTCGAAATGTGCCAAAAATAAAGGAGCGGAAAAAAAATGTCAAAAAATTATTTGAAAAATTGGAATTTTTCAATAAAATTCGCACAGCAGCAGCAGCAACAACAACAACAGCAACAAAGGGACGCAGCTCTGGGAAATAATCCTCTTAACTGCGAAAACTGTCGCAAAATGCAGACAAAGGACAACGGCAAAAACGGACCCTAGACAAACAGCCTTGTTTATAAGGCTGAATAGCCAGACTACTGTTATTTTGTTGTTTTTTTTATAGAAATGAGATTTCATTTGGAAATTAAGCGAAATCCAGGGAAGCTGAAATGGGAAAACTAGCTGAGGCTAAGCTCGAATTAGCTGAAAAATTTCGGTTCGTTAGATTTGATAGCACCTAATCAGAGCGATTAATTGTAAATTATTTGTGGAACTATAGCAAGAGATCGGCATGACATGTAGTATGTAGGCATTTTATAAATAAATTGAAAAGGACTTTAGATTGCAAATTTGAGTGTAGAAAATTTTTAGTAGTCAAAGAAAAGTTTTTCCTTTTACGAGAGGTTTAAGATGAAATGTATTGTGTTATACTTCAGAAAAATTGATTATTAATAGGTTGCAATATTTCAACCTACAAATTTTACATAAAATTTGATGTACAATTTTGATAGTTGGGATTTATTTCATTACAAATTTTGCATTCAAAGCCTGGCTCAAATGGCATTCCCTACATTTTCGCCTTCTTTATGCTTATCTGCAATTTGTGTGGCCCTTTTAGTATATATTTCCTCATAATATGATCTCCGTTTCGAATATATAAACGGACTTAAAATAATTTAACTAAATCTTCTTTTTCACTAAGTTGGCAACGCTACAGTAAACTAAGTTGGCAATGCAGCAGAGCACCGAGAATATCAGCACGCCATCTGTTGACAAGCTGCATTATCCTGTTTCACAACCCCTGTATAACACGGCTGCTGCCAGAATTTATGACAGAATTCGTTGCACTCGTCAACACAGCGTGGCGCTTTACGCATGCAGCGCCATCTATTTTTTAATGACTGGCTAGCCACATTCAATTGAACGCAATTCGATATCAACAAAATAAGTCGCAAAATTATTCGAAGTCGAAAAATGCGACTTATTCAATACTTGAATAAAGTGTGTTGAAGTGAATTGTGAAGCATTTTTGGCAATTGTAAATTATTTACATTTTATGTAATCCCTCTATTGCTTGGTCTTGTAAGCTCGTCTATAAATATTTAATTTCCTCTGCTTAAGTAACATGTAAAGTAAATACATACATATAAAAGAAATAAATAAAAACAAACTATAAAGCGCAACAACAACAACAAGAAAATCTACGCAAATAGTCGAGGTCTTCATAGGTCTTAATAGTTCTACGTCTATAGCTATGTGTTGATTTTCTGTTGTTGTTGTTGTTGTTTTTTATGTTGTGTCATTTGCTGTTGACCCAAATTCCTTAAGTAATATTTAGTGATAAGCGGAAGTGCATATACAAAATAAAAAAAAATAAAAAAAATTAGAAATGTGTCTCTGTCCCTCGCACTGTGTGTCGAAATAAGACGGAAAAAACACTGTGCTCGCTGCGACGTTTTTGGAGCTTTTTATGTTTCATTTACAACTTAATTAAGAATGTATTTGCGCAGCATATATATGGCATACTACTGCGCACTCACTCACGCACACGTACCCAACTCGCTATCCCTCGCTCCCTCTCGCTCTCTAGCTGTAGAAATATGAATGGTGTTTGAATGAATGAATGAATGAATCTGTGCGAATTGGGCAGCGTGTGTGTGTGTATGTCGGATCAGGCCAGGCCAAATATGTATAAATGCCACACACTCACACACGCACACACGGACATACGCACGCATACTTACACAGACACAACCGGAAATGAGTTAGTTGAACTTCCGTCTTCGAACGACTGTGAATCTGACCCTTGCACTGTGGGCGAAATGCTTGATTTTCTTGGCAACAATTCAAAGATTTCATGGAAGGTTTCTACGCTCATGAAGTAGAGCAGATAAGAATGATTTTGTTGTACCCCTGATATTTCATGAGGGTTTGTATATATGTATGTACATTTCATATGAGTATTTATAGGATTTTTATTTTATATAAAAGGTGTGAGAGTTTCCCACAGTGCAGGAAATTAGCAATGGATTTCTGGTAGGCTCTTCATGCTAGATCTAAGGAACGATATGACAGAGTGTATATGCCTCAATTGTATTTAGAGAGGCATTTCGGGCATTTCGCCCATAGTGCCTTGGGCTGCCTTGCCTTGGCTTGCCTTAGCAGCAATGATTTGCACAGTCACAGCAACGAGCCGGCAGAGGGAAAGACAATTCTGGCAGGCGGACGGAGAGACGTGCAGACGGACGGACGTCCGACGCGAACTCAAAAGGAAACTATGCACATATGAAATATGAATCGGACTGTTGGACAAATGGCATTTTGAAATCTTGAATATCATATTAAATTATTAAATCATTGATGGAACTTGGAGCATAATTGGTTTAAAAATATAAGACTAGATGCAGAGCGTATATTTGGTATAACTAAGACATCTAGCTCTGTTTAGATGCAGCTCTATTTAATAACTTTCCTTCTGGTTAAGTGCTGCTCAGTGGTATAAATAGGGTAAAGTGCAGATAGCTATTAAATAAATAAATAGTATTAATATACAGATCTGCTTAGGTTTCTTTATGCTTATAGAATGAATATTGAGTATATTTAGTATGCCTTCGGGATGTATCTTTAAACTATGCTGACTGATTGCTGAATATATGTAGATTTATAAGCTGAATGGAGGTTCTACAGTATGAACGCTGAATATATCCCAAATAGAAGATGAATATACATATATTAAATATAACTGAACATGAGCTTATAATGTATGACTGTATGATGAATGCTGCTGAATATATCCTTATATGCTGAAAACATATATATTCCAAGTCTGCTGAATACATATGATTGAAGATGTAACTGAGAGATTGATTACATGCCGGGAGTAAGTTGAATATACACTAAGTAAGTATACTAAGTAAATCCTAGGTAAATCCTATATAAATCTTATATATTAGCTGAATATAATCTGAATTCTGAGTAAAACCTTCTATGCACAGTGCATTTGCCAGTCGGGCCATGCACTCTTCGATGTTTTCCTGAACAATCGAGAAGTATTTGCTGCGAGCGTCCATTAGCTGTTTCTATAAGGCAAAATTATCTCCGAGTGCATATCTATATTTGTTAACTACCCGCACGCCCTAATCCCAATGTTCAGCCTACCCCACCCTACCCGCCTTGCCGCCTTGCCGCCTGCTGGCCCTTCTATGGCATTTGATTTCGATGTGAGTTGAACTGGAAAAGCGGCTGATTGCTGACGTTGTTGTTGTTGCTTGTTGTTGCCTTTGCTGACTTGAGCTGGGAGAAAGTGCCGCACTTTTCACATGGCCACGGGCCGTCATAATCTTTATCAAATGTGCAACGCACTCGGTCAGAGGCGTGGCTGGGGCAGGGGCAGGGGCAGCCGAGGGGCGACCACAAATCAAGCAATTTACATTTCGTGCACTTTTTGCCCAGCGCATGTGAAAAATATGAAAAACGCTGGCTGCCCGCATGTCGCTGACTGACACGGCAATTGGAAATGCGAGATGGCAGCAGGCGGAAGGGAGTCGGAGTCGTTGATGTTGATGTTGATGAGAGAGGCCGGGACATCGGCATAGGCATAGGCATAGGCATAGGCATAGGCATTGGCATAGATGTCTCGGCGACTCTGTGGGCTGTCAGTCTCTCAAATTGCTCGAACAAAAGTTTTCAATTTCCAAATTAAAGATATGGTTAAATGGAATTCATAAAGCACCAAAAATAAATGAAAAACAAAATATGCACGAATACATACATATATAATTAGCCAATTACGAGATATACATATATACATGTATATAGATATAGATATGTCTGCTTGTATGTTCATAAATTATATAGAAGCGGGCGCACTTAGCTTGTGTGAGTACAGTTATAGATACGCTTAGAGATTGCGCTAATGCGAGTGCGCATGTGCGACAGCTTCAAGTTTAAGTTACACACACATACACACACACACAGAGCTCTCACACGCACATAGAGAACTCTAGCAAAAAGGAGCCGCCGCTTCTTACGCAATGGCGCATCAAGTTAAAAGCTGATGTAGAGAACGGGCGAGAGGGGGGGACAAGAGGCGAGCAGCTAGGGTAGTTGAGCTAACTTTACAGTCTCTATATGATCTCATTTCGACAGTTGTAGAACAAAAGCTCAAGCACGCTGCTTGGCCTGGCAACAGGCCACAGCAGTGCGACCCAAAAACCGAATGAGGAAAGAACTTCAGCGAAAACCCATTCCCATATGCCCAATAGCCTTCAGTTCGATGAAGCACACGTGTGCCAAGGAGGACAGAAGACAGCCCTGAGAAACAGAGAGAGAGAGAGAGAGAGAGAGAGAGAGAGAGAGAGAGTGAGAGAGGGGGGAACAGGGGCAGCCACCCTGAACGCGATCGCATCTAACTCGTCGGGGCACCCCATTTTCACACACATTTTACGACCTATTGATGGCTGTGAAAATGTGCTTATGAATATGAATAGATCCTCAGCGCTCACTGCTTGGCTACCTGAAAGACTCGTACCAGGTACACTCAAAGAAATGCAACAGAAACAATTACAATTTATATTGCTGAGGCAGTCAGCGAATTATTTCCTCTGCAAGTTAGGTAGATCAGCTTACTGCCACTCATTTCTCACAGTGTAGTCGCACGTGTATTTCGCCCTCCTTTAATGGCAACTTAATAAGCTGAGCGAGCCGAGCGAGTTGCTGAGTTGCCGCAGCTGCTTGACAAAAGCGCATTCATGCCATAGAAAATGTAATTAGGCGTCTGCCGAAGGGGTTGCTGGCCAGACAAGATATAAATACAACTTGGACAATATCTGCAGATATATGCAAACCGATAAAGATACACATACAGATACAGATACAGATACAGATACAGATACAGATACAGATACAGATACAGATACAGATACAGATACAGATACAGATACAGATACAGATACAGATACAGATACAGATACAGATACAGATACAGATCCAGATACAGATACAGATACAGATACAGATACAGATACAGATACAGATACAGATACAGATACAGATACAGATACAGATACAGATACAGATACAGATACAGATACAGATACAGATACAGATACAGATACAGATACAGATACAGATACAGATACAGACTACAGATACAGATACAGCTACAGATACAGATACAGATACAGATACAGATTACAGATACAGATAACAGATACAGATACAGATACAGATACAGATACAGATACAGATACAGATACAGATACAGCTACAGATACAGATACAGATACAGATTACAGATACAGATACAGATACAGATACAGATACAGATACAGATACAGATACAGATACAGATACAGATACAGATACAGATACAGATACAGATACAGATACAGATACAGATACAGATACAGATACAGATACAGATACAGATACAGATACAGATACAGATACAGATACAGATACAGATACAGATACAGATACAGATACAGATACAGATACAGATACAGATACAGATACAGATACAGATACAGATACAGATACAGATACAGATACAGATACAGATACAGATACAGATACAGATACAGATACAGATACAGATACAGATACAGATACAGATACAGATACAGATACAGATACAGATACAGATACAGATACAGATACAGATACAGATACAGATACAGATACAGATACAGATACAGATACAGATACAGATACAGATACAGATACAGATACAGATACAGATACAGATACAGATACAGATACAGATACAGATACAGATACAGATACAGATACAGATACAGATACAGATACAGATACAGATACAGATACAGATACAGATACAGATACAGATACAGATACAGATACAGATACAGATACAGATACAGATACAGATACAGATACAGATACAGATACAGATACAGATACAGATACAGATACAGATACAGATACAGATACAGATACAGATACAGATACAGATACAGATACAGATACAGATACAGATACAGATACAGATACAGATACAGATACAGATACAGATACAGATACAGATACAGATACAGATACAGATACAGATACAGATACAGATACAGATACAGATACAGATACAGATACAGATACAGATACAGATACAGATACAGATACAGATACAGATACAGATACAGATACAGATACAGATACAGATACAGATACAGATACAGATACAGATACAGATACAGATACATCTGCAATCCAAACGTGGCCAGTTGAAGGCCAACAAGTAGAGGCTAAGAGAAAGAAAGAGGAAAAGTGTAGAAGAAGCCGCGTGCTTCTCTAATGCCAAATGCAACAATTGTAGCTGTATCTTTATGTGCTGTGCAAATGTATCTGTATCTGTATCTGTATCTGTATATGTGGCTGTTGCTATGTATCTTTGTTTGCTGTGCGTAGCTGGCGCTGTCCGCATTCGCATTCCGGTGCGGATCCGGGATTGTGAAATGTTTTCATTTCGAGACACATTTACCAACGCGTCTGCACGCCGTCTGCAAATGTATCTGTGTGTCTGTGTGTCTGTATATCTGCTAGCCATGGCCTGTTGCTGTTGTGGCCCGTCTTTCTCTGGGCCACTCACCTCCGATACGTGCCGCATTTTAAATAATCTCGCGACCATCATAAACGACATCCATTCGTCTTACCATCGGGAAGTTTCTACCTTCCAATTCTATTTCTATTTTACAACTTTTGCATGTTTCCTCGTCTATTTTTAGACGCATTTTTTTTCAGTATGGCCATAAAATTCAATTCAAACGTTAACCAAAATTTTATGATCATATTTTTTTATTTTTTTGTTAATTTATTTTATTTAAAGCAGTTGACGTATACGGATACATAAAATATACTATATACATATATTTAATTATCTAGATATATCAAATACTGAATACTGAATGAAAGATATTTTTTAATAATACTTATGTATATTACATTATGGCAAATTAATCTACAAAATATTTAAAATTAGGATTTTTTTATAAATATATAGAGGAGAAAAATCAACATATTTTTAACAAAGAAAAACCAGTGGAAATTATTTTATAATGATATAGGTTTTATATAAAACATTAATAAATCGTATTCTTAATATTTTAATTTAATAATATAGTATAACTTATTTATTTTTTAAATGTACAAGCAAAATATGTTTCTAATCAGTTAAAAATTCCAATTTAAAATTTTGACTGGTCTCAGAATTTTAATTTATTTACATAATTCTTTAATATGATTTATAGATTACTCAAATTATTTAAAACAAAACATATACTGTATTATTATTTTTGTTTTTAATTGCATAACTTTTCCTAAAATTATATAAATAAAATTTTATGATTTCTTAATACTCCAGATCTAAGTTCCCAGTAGTTACGATCAGTTTCGTGCTCATAGAACTCTAGTCCTGTCCAGGTTACCTTTTTCCAGTTCAGCTCTGTGATTTTGGGCTAGCTAAATAAAAATCTTGACAGAGTTTATGATCCGTACAACATGGGCATTTAGAAAGTCGCCCGGAAATTCACAGCCACAGACGGCATATTTATGCTGATTAGCACCTATTGGATTAGCTATACCGAAAGCATGTGCTGTATGTATGTATGTATGTGCGTGTGTGTGTGCGTTTGAAAATAATCAATTGGTAAATATGTTTATCACGACTTGTGGAGCCAACGTGCGCATAGCTTTCCTTTCCGTGCTCCATTTTGCTGCGACTCGAAATCAAAAGCAAAGGCGGCAGCGGCAGCGGCAGCAACAGCAGCAGAAGCGTAGATTGTGGGGCCAACGGGGGCGGCAAGTGGGTTGCTTCAGTCCATTGGTATTTCATGAATGAAAAACATACATATATACATCCGTGAATGTGAGTGTGTATGTGTGTGTGTGTGTGTAGGTAGGTAGACAGCATATTTGTTTGTCGTTTACTGATCTGGCTGCCCCCGCCTGTGGCTTTGCCTTATCACCGGGGCCTTTTGTAATGCGCAAACAAAGCATAAATACCAAAACATCAAGTTGTTTAGATTTGTATTCGGCTTTTATTTTCAGTGTGCATGTGTTGGTGTGTGTGCTTTTTTTTTTCATTTTTGTTGGTTTTTAGTTGCTGCTGGCATGCTCGGAATGTGTGGCGCCCCAGCTCTAGCTCCAACTCACCTTGGGCTGACTTGATTTGACTGACAGAAAATGAAACAACAACAGAAAAATGAAATAAAATATAAATAATACACATGCACATACACATACATACATAGATTATATACATACCTACATATATACATATGTACATATACTACATACATAATCAACGATATGGGCCGATTTGTTGCTTTGACCCACTGTTCAAAAGCTTGGCGCTTACATTCCATCTACCCCGCCTCTCCGTCTTCCTCTCTCTCTCTCTCTATCTGTCTCTCTCTTTTACATATATTTCTACTGCAGATCCAGTCACATTGTGTACTTACCTATACACAGTTAAACGAAATATTTTGTACTCACCTTTGGAGCATTAGCAGCGACTGCGACGGCGACGGCGACGGCGACGCTGACGTCGACGACAACAGTTTCACTTGGAGGCTGCGCTGGCGGCATTACTTCAAAGCTTTGTAACATCACACGAATCTCTGTATAAGTGTATGTGTGTGTGTGTGTGTGCAGGGCACACAAAAACCATTGGGATGTGGAATGTGGTTATTCATTGACAAAATCAGCTTTCAAAATGATCTCACTTGTATAAAAAACAGTCAAACCAAATCGAAAACCGGTTTCGTAGTCAAATCATAGTAAGTTAAACGGCGGCCAGCCCACAAAGAGAGAGAGAGAGAGAGAGGGGGGGAGAGAGACAGTGAGCACGTTTGAGAGAGATAGAGATAGCACTTTTAATAATTTCAATTTAGTTCGTTTTCCTTGAATTGAAGACACTCAAGCTTACTTACACACACACACTCACACTTATAAATATTTATATGTTATTATACATACATACATACATACCTCGATCATTTCACAGTTTTCACCGAGCGCGTGCCTACCTCAAAGCCCTGAGCCAAATTTAATACTTAATTATGATTATAATGTGTGTCAAGTCAAAATTAACTGCTGCCATTTAACACATTGCACCAACAAAAAAAAAACCCAAAAACAACTAAAAAATACCTTTCATAGAGCATAGCCTAAATATTTTCACACGCGCAAACAAAAGAAGCACAAGAAAGCAACACGAACATCAAGAGGAAAGAGGCAGATGAAGAAGAAGCAGAAGAAGCCGAAAGAAAAAAGACAGCGACTAAATTCGGGCAAGATCTTACGGTTTTTGCTTTTTAATATAAATAGCACACACAATTAGTGGCGCTGAGAGTCGAAGCACACACACACACACTCTCACACACTCGCGCACAGCAAAGCTAAAAGAAAGAGGGAGAAAATAAACTGTAAATATTTCAAACTTATCACAGCTGCAACTATGTAAGTCGATTGCTATCGAGGGGAGTTTATCAAATACTCGAAACGTGGAGGGGATGAGGCGGGCAGTTGCTAAATATAGAAGTGTGCGGAGGGCGGCAGCGGTACGGCCAATATCAAAGGTGCACATAACTTACTTCAAACTTTAAATATAGACACAAAGCTGTTGCTGCCGCTGCTGCTATTGCTGCTGCTGCGCAGGCGCGCCCTGTGCGCGAGGGAGATGGCGCGAGGCGTGAACAAGCGCCGACAACGCATTGGAATGCTGGGAGCAACAATCTTCATTTAACAGTCATTAATTTAGACGTCGTTCCAGCTGTTTGGCTAAGGGAGCGCCCGCCGCTGCTGCTGATGATGATCACACGCTGCTCGACTGGGAAGCTGTGGGAAAGTAGCAACAGCAGCAACAGCAGCAGAGACAGCGCCAGTGACGGCAGCGGCAGCATCAAAAATTGGGTCAACATTTTTTCATTCACTCTTTTTTTTGTTGTTGCTATATTTCGACATATTTTGTGTATGTTTAGTTTTTAGTGTTTTTTATGTTGTTTTTTCTTTCTGCTTCTTTTTTGTTGTTATTATTATTGTTGTTGTGGGCCTGCCATTTTTTATTAACACAAAACTTTCTATTGAGCGGACACAGCACAAAATACACACTGAAATGATTTTTTTCTGTTGGTTTTTTTTTTTTTTTTTTGTAACTGAGAGCCACACACGAACTTCAGCAGACCGTAGCATTCACCGTTACTTTTTTTATAGCACATTTTTATGGCTGTGGCCTGGCGGTCAGGAACTGACAGACTGACTGACTGCTCGCCCGACTAGCCAGCCAGAGAGCCCGCCTGCCGCCCCGTTAATACAAATATAATTTTTAATTGACATTTATTGTTGTGCATAAAATTAAACGAGCAACAACTTAGTCTGCGCAGCCGCCCAGCCAGCCAGCTCTGCTGTCTGTCCAGCTTTGATTATCGATAGTGTTGGCGATGGCGATAGGCCCGACGATAACTGACAACGGCATTCCTTAAACTTGTTGCTGCTGCCGACCGACCACCGCCAACGTTGCGCTGTTGGCGTTCTTTGGTCTTTTTTTGCTGACATTATTGCTTTTAACGTACAAGAATAACACAACAACAAGAACTACAAACGGGATCAGTTTGCGGCTGTCCGTTAGCCCGCTGCATGTGTGCGAGCGTGTGTAAGTGTGTAAGAAAGGGGAGCGAGAGCCAGTGAGAGAGAAAACGAGAGCGGGAGAGCACACATATTTTCGCTCCCTTTTGCACCCTTTTTGTCTGCCCACTTGGACTTTGGCGTCTATCCCTGTCTGCCGCCAGCAGACGCCGTTGCATTTGCCTTTTTGCGCTCGCCCTCTTTCTTCATCGTTTTCTTCTGGTTCTGCTTGCCTGCCCTGTGCCTGCAGTTGTTGTTTTTGTTATTGTTGTTGCTGCTGTTCCTGTTGCTCTCTGTGCTCTTGTTGATGTTGTTGCTGTTGTTGCTGTTGTTTTCGTTGCTGCCAGCCAGCCCGCATTCTATGCTGGTGGTTGACTTTTCTTCATTTTGCCTTTTCTGCTTAGTGATGCAACTTTTGTTGTATGGCGTTTGAAGAGAGCGATACCCAAGACCCACAGCGCCGTCGTCCAGCGATTGCAATTATGATAGGCACACGAGGTAGTGTACTCACGCTCTCCTCCTCTTTCTCTTCCTCTCGCTCGACACCCCGACCCCTGCTCCCTGCTCCCTTCTCCCTTTATTATCGCCAGCAACTGCATCGTGCGCGCAATTACCATCAAAATTGCTTTAACCACACAGCGCCGCAATAAAAGCTTCAAACACCAAAGCGACGTAACTGTTATACAGTGGAAATTGCTTAAAAGCAACAAAACGATTAGTAATAGAAACTAATTATTTATATAATTCTATAAGATGAACATCTTCAATGAACAGCTAAAACTCAATTTATATATACTGTATATAATTTATTTATCCTGACTTTAGTTATATTTGTGCGTTTACTTATAGGCGGTTGATACCGTACTGAAGCCGAAGTTGCAGCTAAAGTCTGGCTCAGACCCACGCGCTTCGTCGGATGACGCATGCTTGAAAAATTTCAACTTTGAATTTCTAAATAGACGCTACACACACACACACATACGCACGCTCACACTGACAGAGACAGCGACACACACGCGCACAGACGTCGACGCGCAGCATCCAATTTGAGCCAATAAATATTTTACTTCGTCTCCAAAGACGAAGCCGAGCTTTTGTCTTCGAGACTTGTAACTGGCAGCGAGACACTGTGTGTGTGTGTGTGTGTGTGCGAGTGTCTATATGTGTGTATTTGTGAGCGCATTGACTGCTGGCAAATTCCACAATGCTTACTCGCTTACCCATGTGCCTCTACTTGGAGGTTAGAATCCAAAAGCTCCTTAGATGTCAATGGATGTCCCCTGCAACAGCAGCAGCAGCAGCAGCAGCAACTGAAGACGACGACACAAAGTCTTGGCCAGCAGAAACCAGTTTGTGGTCACATTTTTTTGCTCTTCTCTTATGTATTACTCCTTTTTGAAGCGTAAGTTCTATTTGGCTTAGTTCTTCTTCTAGTTGAACGGAACAGCATTCCATGCTACACCAACACAGGCACACACACACACACACAGACACTCTTTCATACATACATACATACATACATGTGCAGAGAGTTCTTTAACTTTAATTTTTCCACGCTGCTTATGCTGTGGCCCACCGTCCGCTCTCCTCCGTCGCTTGCTGTTGTCCACCAAATCGTTATTTGAACTTTCGGAATGCGGTCGCACAAGTTTCATATGTACATACGTATGTATGCATGGATGTATGTGTGTGTGTGTCTCTGTTTGCTTGCGCGTGCATGTGTGTGTGTGTGTGCTTGTTGTCTGCTCCGTTTTGGGCAGCTCCTTGCTGACAAGCCTTTTAATTTAACATAACTTCTGCTGTTTTTGTTTCTTTTTTAGTTGTTTTTTTTTTTTTTCATATTTCTGTTTTCTGTTTTTTTTTTTTTTTTGTTATACAAATCGACGCCTGAGTGTCATTTCTGCATTTCAATATTTACTTTTCGCACTGTTTTTGTTGTTCGTGTTCATGTTCGTGTTGTTGTTATATCCGCTCTCACAAAAAATCCACAGTGTCTGCTGCGTAACATCCGCGCACAGCTCGGCAACGACCATGCCGCTGTAGCTACAAAAATTTACTGAATGAAAACATGAATTTTCCTTCATGCGATCTTTCGTACGGAACGTCGCGCATGCGCTGCAGCGCTGAGACGGGCAGAGCCTACAGCACGACTCCGACGTCGACGTCGACGGCGACGTTGACGTTGCCGTTGAGGTTGACGGCGACTGCGACTGCGAGAGCGACTGAGTCAGCTACAGCAGCAGCAGCAACAGCGGTAGTGCTTCGATAATGTGTGGAAAGTAGTCGCTTGCGTATATGTATGTGCCTATGCGTGTGTGTTTGTGCCTGTGTGTATATTTGTTTGCTCTGTCTGTCTGTATGTGTGTGTGTGTGCTAGAAAGTTGCTGATGTTTGGGTCACATGCATATGTAACTTACAGAACAGCATTCCACAGCTAAAGCACTGAGCACTCCGCCCGCTCCCGTTGTCTATGCTGCTGCAGTCAAGTTATAAAAGTATCTTAGTATTTGTATCTGTGGCTGTTGCTGTTGTTGCGTACGAACAATGCGCTACTTCAGACTCAACGTCAATGTCTCTTTGCTGCTTGTGGAATTCTTCAGCGCTTTTTTTTCGGTAATGTTGTAATCTACGAAAAGGTTTGTTATTGTTGTTGTTTTTCGATGTGCGTGTGTGGAATGGAATTTATGTATGTATGTATGTATGTGTATTTATGCATGTTACATATGTATGTGCGTGTGTGTGTGTGTAGCTAGTGGCGTTCTTTTCCGTATATAACACACACGCACACATCAACCAAAATTTGCCATGGAACGGTAAAATAAAATTCCAACATGTTTGACTTTGTCAGTGGAAGTGTACATACGTGTGTGTGTCTGTGTGTATGTATGGTCTTTTTCAATTACATGAACGAGGTCATTTACAACGAAAAACCAAAGCATAGACGGAGAATGACAGAGGGGAAGGGCCGAGAAGCAGAGCATTAAAAAGCTGTATATTTTGTGTGCGTGTGTGTGTGTGTGTGTCTTTTTGTCGAATTTGTCATGAAGGTATTTATAGGAAATTCCGTAGGTAATACTTTTTAAATTTAAAATAGGCGTTATTTATAGTTGCCGAAGCAGCGCCCTGACATGAATACCAAATGCAGAGCACACAAAGGGGGGAAAGGGTATATACATAGAAAGAAAGCAAAAATAACAAAACTAAAGAAATTTTTGGGTGACAATGTCGAAAACGAGACGAGATTAGCGTGAAAACAAATGACTGGATTTTAATCAGAGAATTATCATAAATTTCCCATAGTACACTATCAAATGGACAGTTAGACAAGGAATTAAGAAGATAGTTCAAGATACAAATAGTTTGCGTTATGGAAAATTCAAACGATATGAAAAACAATTCAAATAGGTTTTCCAATTCTCAAATGGTTTAATTGGTCGGGTTATTTAGATGATAATTTGAATTTTGGAAAAAGTTTTCCCATCTCATAAATATTTCATGTTAGTTAACAAAATGATAGATACTTAACAGAAACAGTTAACATAATATGCTATAAATATGTTAAGCAGCTAGTGATTAACGTTACCGATAGTTCATTAAAATTTATTTGGAGAGTTGAGCGAGAAATAAAAAGCATTCCCATTTTATAGATAATTGAAAATAGTATTAGAAATAATTACTATTGTCCCAAGTATTCAATCACTTTGGCTCCTATCAATCCGCCGGACATGCCTTTCGACCTCATCATGTCATTCGAATATCTATAAATATTTCTGAATCTCCTGCTTAGATCATCGTCTGTTCGCGTTCTTTATCAATGAGAAGACAATTCTTATGGCATTCGCTCGGAGGAAGTACGTCATGTGGCGTTCACTTGTGCTGTGACGAGGCCTACATAACTCAACTGAACTCTGGAACTCTCTATGGACTTAAGCATTACAGTAACTTTTGTTGGCAAGCAGTACAGTTTGCTGTGTGTTTGTACGCACGATAAGAGCGGTGCATCATCGAAAGTTCCGTTTAAATGGGGCGCCAGGTGTAAATTTGTAATGCCAGTCAGCAATGAATGCAGTCCCATTCACTGAGCTGTCGTCAGTGGCTGGACGATTGATACTTATCAAGTAACGGCGGCTACTTGACGCAAGTATTTCTGGAATTCCAAAAGGTCTACACACACACACACACACCTGTCGCACGCACACGAATGCAGAGCACGAAGCACGCGCTTGTAGGGCTTATCAGAAATTCAAAAAGGTAAAGTACTTTAAATCACATGTTAACACTTACCTGAAAACGGTATTTGGGTGGGAGTTTAGGCACTCGAGACAGAGGGCGACAGAGACAGAGACAGAGAGAGAGATGGAGAGAGCTGTAAGTGAAAAGAATGTGAAGGTAAAATGGTTATTAATATATACAAAAAAATAGAGGTAAGTAAAAATAAAAGTAAGCTTTCTCGACTAAAAGATACCCTATCATACAGTCACGCCCTTTTGTAACTGTCACATACATTTGCATAAAGTTCATATACCCTAGACTAGCATTGCTTGCAGGGTATTCGAAATAAAAGCAAACAAGCAACATGGACTTTCGACTGTTTGTACTATTTACATCAAAAACGTCAAGAACATACAAATAATTAATAAATCTTATCAGCTATAAAGCTGCCCAAATAACAACAACAACAACAACAGCAGCAGCAGCAGCAACGACAACAACAATCATAAATACTTGAGTTTATATTGGAATTGGAATTGGAATTCCAAGTGCTCAGTGTCATGGGTTAATTGTGAATTGTAATCACAAAAAATAAACATGAAGAAGAAGAAGGAGACGAGGAGGAGAAGGAGGCGGAGGAAGACGTAAAAACAATATATAATGAATATCATACGCTATCAATAACAAAAAATACTCGTAACGGGGCTTTAAAGGACTTAATAATGCCGTCTAATAGGCAGCACGTGATGTGCATAACCATTAAAGAAGAGAGAGCGAGTGGAAGAGAGAGGGGTGAAGAGAAAGACGGGGGGTAGCTAGGCTAGACCGCCTGCTAGACAAATTGCACAAAAGTGCACCGAACCTGCCCCAAATGCAAAGCGAGACGGCAATAGCTAGACAGCGTGAAATGGCAATAACAATGATGAGAGCGAGTCGAGTGAAAGAGGTAGACTGAGAGAGAGAAGGGGGAGGGGCAGATCGGGGAGTCCGAGTTAAGTGTAAGCCCTGAGGCTGTCAGCTAGTTAGTCTCAGTTGACGTCGCCCGAGTGTCAGTTCCAGTCACCGTTCCAGCTCCAGTTCCAGTTCCAGTTGCCGCCGTCGACGCTGCCAGCCATTTCATGGAAATTATGTCGTGTGCAATTTTATGCATGAGAAAATCAGTTGCAAGCAAAAAAAAAACCAACAGCAGAGGGCGAGAGAGAGAGAGAGAGAGAGAGAGAGGGAATGGGTGAGGAGAAGGCATAAACTGAGGCGCGTTGCAAATGCCGCCGGCACACGGGCAACTGGCTCAGGTTTGTTGATAAGCCGCTGCGAAATGGCAACTCAACAGCGAGCGACTGCACAGTGACACCAAAGACAGCGAAAAAGGCATTCAAATATAGCCAAGAAAAGGACTAAGCAACATATA
Organism: Drosophila navojoa; assembly: GCF_054131105.1. Classification (NCBI taxonomy): domain Eukaryota; kingdom Metazoa; phylum Arthropoda; class Insecta; order Diptera; family Drosophilidae; genus Drosophila; species Drosophila navojoa. Next base: position 6,416,991 of record NC_142892.1, on the reverse strand, counting down.
ATATATGATACACATATATATGCTCATTTATACATATACATATGTATGTATATAGTATATGATCCCTTGCATTTTAAGAATTCTTTCAACTCTGATCTACATAAATCGCATTAATATAATATTTACATATGTAAATACATACATACATATATGATCTTTCTCAATAGAGTCATATATACAGTCAGTCAATTCTTTCAACTCTGCTCTATATAAATCAGTCATGCCTCAGTCGCTAACTTTCGTATTGCTAGTAGATCAATTGTATCCATTGATTAGCTGCAATTCAATGAATGCTTCGATGGTCAAAAGAATAACTGCCTTCGGTTCATGGTCTGATTCGGTCAGCATAAAAAGTGCAAAACCACAAAATTATTTCAATTAATTTTACAACATAGATATGTACATATGTATGTACATATGTATGTATGTATATAAATATACAGCAAGAGATAATTGCTTTATAAGCAACGAGCGCTTTCTTTTGATCGGTTCAATGAAGATGTGACAGGTTAAATAATGCATAGGCTGCACTAGGGGTATGCGTTACTTAAACGTATTCTATTATGATAATAAATATGATTATACTATTATAAAATTAATAATAAATTTTAAAAATTTTTTGAAATTGGTTGAAGAATTCTAAGAAAATGTTTTCATAGTTTAAATTATATGAAGAGATATTTGTAAATTTTAATTGATTTTAATGGAGCATATGTATGTGGATAAAACGAAATGTTGGTAATTATTATATCATAAATTTTTTTAAAATTAAAAATATTAATTAAAAATGTAATAAAAATGTGTTTTATGTTTATTTAAATAATCCCAAAAAGAATTTAGAACTTCAAGTAATTATTTAAAGTATTTCTCATTTTTATTATTTTTTTATCAGGAAATTTCTTGCTTGTCTTCTTTTCAAGTTTTTCGCTCATTAAATAATATGTTTTAGTTGGGTCTCACTGTGTTGCTTAGACTTGACTCTTAGCAGTTGCATGTTGCATGCATTAGCATGCAAGTGTTGGCCGCAGAATCAAATCTGCAACAACAACAACAACAACAACAAACTCCTGCTAACGAACTGAGCGACGCCTCTAGGAGAAGTTGAATGCATTGAAGCGACGCTGCCGCTGCCGCCGCTGCAGCAGCTGCTGCAGTTGCAGTGGGCGCTGGCCCGATGATGCCCCGTGGCATGAGTCCGCCCCCCCCCCCCCCTGGCCAGCCCCCTTGCGAGACATCCATTCAGTGTCTGTGTCTATGCCCTCGGCTCGCTGCTGGGTGTGGATAAGTCTATGACCGCCGCCTGCCTAGAGGGAAAGTTGCCGCGGGGGCAGCAGCAGCAGCAGCAACAGCGGCAGCAGCACAGCAGGCAATTGCTCTGTGCCGCTTCCTGAGCCCACACAGCGACAGCGAAGCTGCAGACAGCTTCACATGCATAATTATAGCACATTCCACGCCACAAAGTAGCTGCAATCGGATGTGGACTTGAAGTTGACTTTTCAACGTGGGCAGCCGCCCCCACTCGTGCGCCCCCCGCTCTCTCCCTCTCCCTTCAGCATTTTCTCTAGTCAGCTGCCGACGCCGCCTTCGATCTCGAGACGTATTAATGACATTTGGCCCAGTTTCTTAACAGTTTGCCTTCTTCTTCATCTTCTTCTTCTACGCATTTGCCCCCACACGTACGTTACAACAGCTGTGCTATGCTGTTGCCGTCCCCCTCCTACTCTCATTCATATTCATAAATTTAACGCATTTGGTTGTTGTTGTTGTTTTTTTGCGCGACGCAACGGAAGTTGTTAGCCCCTGCTCCCTGCTCCCTGGCCCCAGCCCCCAGCTCGCTTTGGCTAGACAATGCGCCGCTCTATTTTGGCGGCCTAACCGTTTCAATCATCGTTCCCCCTACAGCCCCTTACCGTTTCATGCCCATTCCCATTCCCATTCCCATTCGCATTCCCTTTCCCATTTCCATTCCCATTCCCGTTCACGTTCCCAGGCGGAAAGCTAAAGTTCAAAGCACTATTGAACTCGCCAGGGCAACACTTTCGCCATAAATAGCAAAACTAACGGCATCCAAGCAGCCGCTGCGCTGCGCTGCGCTGCGTTGCCGGCAACACTGCGCTATGTTTTTATCGACGGAAGCAGCAGAAAGGAGGAGGAGGAGAGGAGCGAAGCAGCCCATCGATAGGAAGTAGCAAAAAGTAGTTGAAGAAACAACAACTACAAGAGCAGCAGCAGCAGCAGAAGGCAACACAGAAAGAAAGAGAAACGAAAACAAAAGTGACTAATGCGCCAAGTGTGAGCCGCTCTGCTTCCTCCCGCTCACTTCCTGTGCGTGTAGCCTTATGAGGAAGTGGAAGTGGAAGTAATCGTGGAAAGTGGCCGGGGGGCAGAGCGAAATGGGAATGGTAATACATATATGCACATACACATGCATGTGTGTACATACATATGTATGCATGCAGGCATGTATAGTGGAAGTGTAACTGCATTTTGAAATGCCAGCAGCAGACAAACCAAAAATAAACCATGTGAGCGAAGAAGAAAGATGGAGAAAACGCAAAAAGGCGACAATTGAATGCTCTAACTGTGAGTAAATTGAAGACAGCAATGGAAATATGTATGTAAATATATGTATGTATATTTATATATATGTTTTATTAGTAACTACTCTATAATAGAGGAAGTTAGCTAATTCTTAAGCTTCTCTATTTGCCAGATTCTTCATCAATTTGTGGGCATTCGGCATGCAGCCCTGATTAGGGTATATGCAAATGTACTTTAAATACGCACCAACAAAAAAATGCAGACGCCATTTGGAGCCGTTACGTTGCGTCGAGTCGGAAGAGTGAGCGGGAGAGTGCTACTGAGGGAGAGAGAGAGACGGGTAGGCTCTATAAATAAGCCAAAGGCCGGAAATATTGTGACTATATAGATGGACGCGATATGAGCCAATACAAATACTCTTTCAACATAACCATGTGTGGCTGTGTGTGTTTGTGTGTGTGTGTGTGTGTGTGTGTGTGTGTGCGTACGTGCGTGTGTGTGCGCTTCATTCATATTTTTTGCGCACCATTCATTCATAACTGTATATGAATGGATTGGAGCATACGTATATATGGCGGGGGGGCAATCATACATATGTACATATATGTATGTATATGTATAGAGAGAAGTTTTATAAAAATTGTTGTTGTGGTTGCCGTGATTGCGACAGCATGCAGTCCGAAAAAAAAAATAAAAAATAAAAAACAAATAAATGGAAAAACAAATATAATACAAACAACTACAATAAAGACAAATACAAATACTGAATGTATTGGGCGCTGACCCCAAAAAAAAACGACAGCAAACAGAGATACGAATCCACACTTATCAGTCTGCCTCTGTGTGTGTGTGTGTGTGTGCTGTGTGCTCAATGAGAATTCATTGAAATTTAGAGCAAATCTATAAAATGCAACGAAGCAAGCAGCAGCAACTACAACGTACTAAATCTATACATACTCACACACACACACACACGCACACACACACAAACATACATGATTGGGGGGTCTCAATGGCTCGTTGGATGGCGTTGGCGATGGCTGCGATAAACTAACTGCAACAACAACAACAACAACTGAAACGCACTGGGGCACACAGTTCAATACGATAGACCGCAGCGGAGGCGGCGTCGGCGGAGGCGGCGGCCGCAGAGCCAGTGGCAGAGGCGTCGACGTCAGCGTTGGCGTTGGCGGCAGCCGCTTTCGGGCAATGCATGAATTTATGAATGAATTAAAGTGTATGTGTGTGAGTGTGTGTGTATATATATACATATGTGTGTGTGCGTGTAGTTGGTGTGGCGTGTCGCCTTGCATATGCCCCTGTGTGTGTGTGTGTGTGTGTGTGTGTGTGTGTATGTGTGTGCGCATTTAATGAATGAAAATCCCAAGCTGAAGCAACGACAACAAAAACCAACAAAGCACACACACACACACACACACATAGACAATGAGAGAAACCACAGCAAATGCAGCACAAACGGAAGTAAATGGGAACAACAACGACAACAACAGCAACGAGAGCGTGGCATGCCCCATTGGCTGGCATGAATGTCCCGTCTGATTTTCAACTACGGATAAGATACTTGTAGAATATTTTATGGCTTCAAGTATCCACTCATATGGTGTGCATATAATACGCAGATGTATATGTACATATGTATGTGTGTGTGTGTGCATGTATTTAACTGTAACTAACCAAGGGCGAACTAACTAGAGATCAGACTATATCAGCGTACTTGATGGAGGCTTTTCTTATTCCCTTCTGAATTTATAGACTCGAGAAAAGATATATTTAATATATCTTTGATATGACTGAAAATTATATCTAAGGCAGTAGAAGTTGATTATGAAAATCGATAACATTACAAATTATACATATGTATGTATATAAAAGACTAGATCAGAATTCAAAATAGATTGTGTAAGCTCAGCACATTTTAGAGTATCTTGATAAATAGAATTTATATTATATTTAAATATCGATTAATATCGATAACAGACCTACGGGTTTGTGCCTAAACTCAGATTAATGTGTGCTAATATCTTGATTACGTGTATTTGATTTTTTAATCCAGCGTATGTCATATTTTATGTCTATAAATATTAGTCGTAGAGCTAGTTTTTCTAGGTAAAAGGAAATCTTAATTATATAGTCGCTTTTGTATTATCAAAGAGAAAATTAGATAATCAATCCTCTGTTAGGCACAATCCTCATTTAGTTTGCGGAGTATCTCATAGTTTTAAAATAAATTCTAAATAAATGATCTAATAATATTCTATATAATTACGAAATCTCCCCATTTTAAATGCTATGCTATGTAAAATGTGATTAAATAGTTAAGAAACTCAATTTACCTTTTCCTGGTAAATCAGATTGTAGATTTATAGATATATAGAAATATGTATATGTATGTATATGTATAGCACCGATTAATTGAATGATAAATTGTTATTTGAGTGTTACAAAACGTTGACCCATTTACTCAATCAACTGGCAGCTTAAGTTCTTAATTTAGAAGCCCCGTTGATAAAGGCACCCCCTATCTGCGTTGCGGCCCTTTCGCGCCCTTTTCACTTGGCTGGAGATTTATAGCGTTCAGATATGGTAAACTATTTCCGAAAATTAATAAATATAAATAGGGTTTGACATTATTAATTCTGCCTTTTGCCTTTATCCCATTTGTTTTTCGATTGTTGATTAGCCCGACCAAAAGTTCTGGGAAAAAGATTTCACTAAAAACCATTTGCATTTGGCATTACAAATACACTGAGTCAAGATATTAGGCGAATGACTAACTATGTATGTATGTGTAAATATATATATTTCTGTGGAAATTCGATTGACTGTATTACAAATTAAGCACTAAACTGGAAATCGTACAAAAACCCATTAAAAACGTTAGTCAAAATTACAAGGAAAATATATATGTATATATGTATATATATATAATAAATGTCTGTTGTATAAATAGCATTTCTAGATTTGCTGTTGATCTTTCAACAATGACGCACAATGACTGCAGGTAAAAAGCAGATCTAAAGCAAACACACACACAATTATACAGGACATATAGCCAGATATATATCTATATATGTATGTATATGTTACGATTTGATGTTTATCGATAAACAAATTACAACAAACAGCCAGCGAAAGTGTAAACTGTAAACTGAGAAAAACAATAACAAAACAACAGCCGCAAAACAAAGCAAATGACGTCCAAAATAAAAATAAAAAATAAAAAAACAACAAAACTTTTTACAAGGTTGTCTGCGCTCATGTAATTGGCTAAATCGCTTGGCAGCGGGGTGTGCGGGGGGTAGCAGCGGGGGCAGCCTGTGTACGTCATTGAAAACACTGAATGAAAACGAAAATGAACGCACACACAATCCATTGAGCTTTTACGTCAGCAGCAACTATTTCCATGCGCTGCGGCTGCTGTTAGTTTTCTTTCTGCTTCTTCTTCTTCATTTTTCTTTCATTTTGCTTGTATTTGAATTGCGATTATTTCTACATTAATTGAAAGTCTGTGGACTCTGGTGATGACGTTCTTTGCATCTGCAGTGGCGTTAAGCAGCCACAGGGTGTTTCGTGCACACCGGAACTGATTCAATGCTGCTAGCGCAGCGACAGCGTTGCCAACATAGCAAATAGTTGAACGTATTTTTTTTTGGAGATACAGGGTGTTTCAATTGCTCGTTTTCTTTGTTGTTTATTGTTTTTTCTTCTCGTCTTTTCCATTTTTTTTTTCTTTTTTTTTTGTTAAATGCGTAACATATCAAACTGGTTCAATTCTGTTGATAGTTTTTGTTCTTGTTGTAGGTTTTCTGCTTGCTGCGCTGTGCCAATCTTAATTGCGCATTTAAATGTGTACGTTTGTACATGCTATAATAGAAAACAACAACTATAAGCACAACTACAGACACACACACACAGACACGGGTACATACAAAGGCAGCACAAATTTACAGTCCATTGTGAACTTTGAGGTTTTGCGGCACTGGCGCCTGTGCCCCATCCATTCCACTGTGCTCGCGTTGCCAACCATGTGTCTCTGTCATATGGACACACACATACACACTCAAACACACATTGCTGTATATATTTTGAAGCTGCGCATATTGCGCCTTGGGCTATTTATTATGTATTATAGTTTATGGGCTTTGCAAACAAAACAGAATCGCAGTGCAAAACAACAAAAAGAAATAATGAAAAAACGTTTTTTTGCGCTCTACTACAATTCAAAGCGTCAGGTGGCAACGCTGTGTGGCCAAAGCACGTGTAGCCAATTATAATAACAAAAAAAATTTATATACATGTCGTCTTCTAAATACGATTAATTAATTTCCTTTAATGAGGCATTGCCAATCATTAATAATTTCTATTAATCATCGTCAACTGTCTGGCAACGCCACGAAAAGAGAGCACAGCACAAGCTTAAGAGAACGACAGCAAAAAAAAAACAAAAAACAACAAAAACGAAAATACAAATTGAGCGACAAACACCACGACAACTTGTTGCGCCTGCGAGTGTGTGGGTGAGCATGTATGTGTGTCGACGCTGCTGTTGCTGAGTGTGTGTGTGAGAGCGTGAGAGCGAGTTTTTGGCAGGCTGGCCTTGCTATTGTCTGGGCTGTCTGTCTGTCTGTTCGCTATGCTTATGTGTGTGTGTGTGTGTGTGTGTATATTAATTTTTTGGTGCGCAAAAAGCACAAGCAGCGCATAGTTAAGGACACATGGCATGGCCAGCGCAATGTGCGCACGTGTGAGCGTATGAGTATGAGTATGTTGACTGCGGAGGACTCGCTGTCTGGCTGCTTAAGCTGCGCTGTGCTGCGCCGCTGCGCTGCCGCGCTGCACAAACAGCTGTTTTCTGTTGTCAGTTTTGCAGTGCACGGCCGGACAAGCGCAGTCCGAAACAGCTGTTGCGCTGCCGCAGCTGCAGTCTCACATATGTATGTATCTAGATATATGTAGATATATTTGTATATATGCAATTGGTAGATATATGGTATATGCATATGTATATACATAAGTATGTATGTAGTGTTTAAGTAGAAAATAACAAGTAAAAGTTTAAACAAATTGCTTGATACTTACAAACAAAGCCATTAGTCGGGCAGGCGATGGCGATGTCGCTTGATTATATAAGCAGCGCACTCACACAAGCACACACACAGCAGTTGCGTCGTAGTGTGCGTGTACATGTGCAGCTGTGTGTGTAGTGGTGCCCTGTGCTGCGCTACGCTGTGTGTGTGTGTGTGTGTGTGTGTGTGTGTGTGTGTGTGTGTGTGTGTGTGTGTGTGTGTGTGTGTTGGTGTGTGCCAGTTTAGTAAATACTTAGCACACGCACCAAATGTAACATCAACGTAAGCGGAGACAGTGCCAGCGGCAGTGGCAGCGGCAGCGGCAGCGGCAGAAGCAGCAGCAGCAGATAGGCGAGTTTGACTTTGTTGTTGTTGTTTCTGTTGCTATTGCTGTTTGTGTAGTTGACTTGTTGTTGTTTTTGTTGGTGTCGGTGTGGCGGCGGCGACATTTGTGTCGTATCTAAACCATTTGCGCTTTAAATAAATATATAGAGGCATTATAAAAACAAGTAGAGGCAACTACAACAAATTGGTTCAATGCACGCCGCCAAAAGAGGATAAACGCTTATCACAGATGATAGCAGCCATTGGGAGGAGCAGCCCAAAGGGGGGCGGGGCTTCTCTGGAAATTTTTAATGTCAGTTCTCAGTTGAAAATTAAGTATTGATATTTCGAGTTTTCCATCATGATCATCATGATCACCATGCTCACCATCGTCATTTGTCACTTGGTCAAAGTTCACTTGTTCTTAGCTTAATATGCAGCACAGGCAAATTTGTTCGTTTCATTGGATTTCATTTTTTTTTTTTATTGTATAATGCGCCATTTTTTTGTATGCATGCTTATGTTGCGATTCTTTACTTATATTTTTTAATTATTTGTTTTTATTTATTTTTTTTATTTACTTTTCTGCTTCTAATTTTAATTATTCAGTTGTGAAGCTCAAAAGTCGCGCGCCAGTTTGTTTTTAATGCTTCTTCTTGTTATTATTGTGTTTTCCCTCTTTCCATCTTCTATATATACGTATGTATGTATATTTTTTATTTAAAACGTCGTTTAAGCACTTACGTTACGTTACGTGTGGCTACGTCTTTCGTTGGAGGGGGTCTTAAAACTGCGTCGCAAAATTGCAAATTATTTTTTTTTTCTCTTCTTTTTTTTTCGTCTTTTTGTTCGTTTAGCTCGATCGAGTTGAAACGGAATTCAGTTTTTAATTTTCTTTATGTTTGTTTAGCAATATAATTAAAGTTAAGTTAAATGGCAACACACACACACACACGCACACACACACACACACATACAGAAGCTAAAACATACACATTAATACACTCACACACACACACACATGTAAAGACGCCAACACCAACACCTTTGCACAGTTTTAATTGAAAATCACTTTGATGCCGCCGCCGTTGCCGTTGCCGTTGCCGTTGCCGTTGCCGCTGTCGCTCCCGTCGCTGCTGTTGATGCAGAAACCAGAAACTAGAAGGAGAGCCCAAGCAGTTCAGCTAAGCCGCGCCCAGGCAGAGCAGTTCACCGCCTCCTCCTTCTTGACGTTGACGCTGTCGGTGACGTACTGACCAACCAAACTTTAGTTTGTGGCGCATGGTTGCGCTAACGGCGCTCACACGCATAGACAGACATAGCGCTTAGCACACAACCAAACAAGCACACTCACGCACGAACACAGCTACAGCAATGGCAACAGCCAGAGAGTAAGCGCCGAGAGAGCGAGAGAGAGAGAGAGAGAGAGAGAGAGAGAACCGAGCACAGTGGCCCTTAGTATCAATGAATTTGCTTTTGCTTTCTGTGTAGCTTCAAACTCGGGCAGCCACTCTCCTGCAGTCACCGTCGCAGTAGCAGCAGCAGCAGCAGCAGCAGCAGCAGCGGCAGCGGCAGCAACAAGTACATGTTGAAGCGAAGTTGCAGAACGTCGCGCGCCGCGTCTGAATGTTGAATGAAGTGTGTGACTTTGCATGTAATGGCCATCTGCCGCTTATTGTTCGGAGCGACAAAACAAACACACACACACACACTCACACACACGCACACATGCATACATGCTCATTACATTTGCTCTCAAAAGCTTGCGCTGCCTCCGTTTGAGCGTGAGAGCGAGCGAGTGCGACAGCTTTTAGCACGGTAAAAAATTTTATTATCATAGCAAAATGGCGGCATCAAAATCGCAATATTTTAATACAAAATGGCATTCGAAATACTTTGTTCAATATTAATATTATTTTGTTCAATATAAATATAACTCAATTATTATGACAAACTATATTTCAGATGATGTACATAATATATTTATATAGAAATATTAATTATCTGCGGCGATCGAGACAAATTGGTGAAAAGAACTACGAACAACATAATCAATTGTATTTAATTGCATTCAAATGTTAAATGCTTTAATTAATTTAACTGTGTATAGCTGCATCATATTATTCAGTATGCTAATATTAAGAAAAAACCCAATAAGAATACTTTAATATACAATATTTTTATGTATTATATATATGATGATTTGGCTGCTTAGTGCCATATTCCATTTTAATATTTGAGTCAAAAAGTCGCTTTTAATATGTACCTATAATTTATACATATTATATTATATTATTTTATATGCATATAATATATTAAGCTCCATTTTTAAGAAGCATATTCAGAGACAATTACATAAACTATGGAACTAAACAACCAGATCAACTAAATCTGATCTAAGTCCGCTGCCAAAGCCAAGCCAGACTTCTAATCAAGCTCAACTTCACGCGTTTTGTGCACAGTGTAGAATAAAGATATTTACCGAAACATACACGCACATATACGATCAAAATCAACGAAAAAAAAGAGCAGCCGAAACTCAACGAAATCTGTAGGAAAACAAGTAAGAGTGTTGAGTAGACGAGGCAGGCGCAGCTAACAGATGCCCTGTAATCGCATTTATGGTATGGTGCATTTAGTTATGTAAGAGAATTATATATATAAATTGATCAAATATTGTTGATTTTAGCTTTATTTTGCCGCCTTATAGAATGCCTCATTAGCAGTGTAAGCTATGCATTATAGCTACAAGGCGTCTTCTTGCTCTAGTTTCTCTTCTTCCACTTCCTCTATTTGCTATCTGCGGCATACCTCATATACCTCGTTTTTAGCGTTTACAATTCCTGCAACAGAAGCGAATGTGCGTGTGTGTGTAGAGCAAGTCAAGAGGAGCGAACAACGAATTTGTGTGTGTGTGTGTGTGTGTGAGTGTGTGCTATATGAAATGTATAATAACACAATACTCACAAACACATGGAAACACGTGTGTCTGGCTTTGAGAGCTGCCTGATATGCCTATGAGAGTGCGTGTGCAAGCGTGTGTGTGTGTGCGTGTGTGTGTGTGTGTGATTGCCATGGGGGCAATTTCTAATTTGAAATGAAATGGAAATGAATTTAATATCAAATAAATTTACTTACATTCAAATATGTAATTAAATGGACACAATTATTTAAGCCGCAAATGAGCAACATTTTAATAGGCGACAAATGCTGATACCGAAAACGGAACTAAAACGCACAGTCATATATTATATACATATATATATGTATGTATGTATATTTATGTGTGTGTTTGCCTGCGTATTTGTGCCTATTATGAAAGCCTTGGGCCCAACCTTTAACCGCACTACTGATATCAGTTTACGAGCTGCCATCCTCCAGCTTAGAGTCAAATCAATGCGCAACAGCGAGCTAGATGCGAGCGCAGCCCTTGAGCAGCAGCACCAGCAGACTTTGCCCCCGTTTCCCGTTCAACCCTTTCGCCGCCCCCACCACCACCTCCGCCTCTTGACACTTTCAATTATGCCTTAATTTGATCCTAAATGCTCAAAAGTTAATTAAAAATAGTCCACGCTTTAATGATAGTCCACGTGCTATGCTGACGTAAGGGTCTACAGTAGGGGCGTGCACAATATCACACACTCACACACACGCATACTTATAAAAATGAACGCTTTGTGCGCAGCTATTTCAAAAAGCATTTCTCTCTCACTCACACCAGCAAGTTCAGCAAATTTCTTTCTATAAAGATCGACACACACACACGCACACTCATACATACATGCATATATAGTCTATATGTATGTATGCATGTACATGAAGAGAGCCTCCACATGACGTGCCCAATATCGAGCATAGCTAATAGACAAAATGTCGTCGCTTTGCAGCCAAAGGTCAGACTAACTTGAGCAAGTATGAGGAGCTAATTAACCCAACTAATATCCTTGAAGCTAGCTGCCAAGTCCTGTTCCCATGCGCACTACCCACTCATATACATATATATCTACTTTTGCATGACTTTTTTGGCGAGCGCAAGAATTAAAGAGAGAGAGAGAGAGAGGGAGAGAGGGAGTGAGATAGAGCGAGAGCGAGAGCCAGTGCAAAAAATCACATGTTTGTATAGCATTTTACACTATGCTCAGCAACAGCAGAAAGAAGAGCGCGAAAAATATACATATGTACATATACATATACATACATATATATATTCATTTATTTATATTTACATATATATGCATAAGTGTATATAAAACGGCAACAAAATGGCCGCCAGGTGAATTTTGTTGACGTGGTTTTTTTGTGCGCTTTCGCGCTTTCAATTTGCCCAACTATACTTAATAATTATTTAATAAAATTAATAAAATATTATTTCATTTAGTTTTGTGCTGATTGAAATTAATTTTTTAATTAAATTCAAATTTGCCGAGTAGACAAAATGGTGTTCGTCTTGTGAATGAAAAAAAAAAAGCCATTTTTTACTCACGTTTTTTTTTAAGTCTTTATTAAACGCAATGCATATAAAATAATATTTAAAGTTTGACTAAACGCCATTTTAAATATGGGATTTATGTAAAGGCAAAACATATTTTATTATGTTATATTTCAGTTAAAATTATATGAAAAAAATTATATAAAATTATATTATATTATTCTTATGAAAAGTTACTTAATATAGAGGAGATCTAAAATTTTTACACTAAATCCCGAGTTCGAATTGAATACAAATTCTTAGAATATTAACTTTGCTTTACTATAATTAAATGTGTTTTAAAATATTTATTAGAATCGGCCATGTACCAAAAATCAAACATAAAGTTTAAAATTATTTAATTTTATTTATTTAACTTGAAAAAAAAAAAAAAATTTCATACATAGCTATAATAATGTTCAACTCATAAAAATCGATGAAACATTAAATGAATTTGATTTTGAAATGAACTTTGATTTCATAATTACAAGTTCGATAAGGAAAGCTAAGGAATCATCTAAGAAATGTGTACTACAAAAATTCCATAATCTTAGTATAGATATTTCTATAAAATCTATCACATTTGGGTCCTTCGTATATTGACTACATTTAACCAAATTTTTTTTTAGCATTCGATATCCATCTCAATATTTATATAGATGAATTTCAATGCGTAGGCTGAAGCTTACTTTATAGAGATACAAGGGTACAAGGGTATGGTATTCAGTAATATACAAAGACAAGCTCTATCATAACTCAAGAACTTTACAAGTCTCATAGATAACTTTAAAGATTACTTTACTTGCCCACAAATTACTTTAAATTTCTTCTTCATAGCACCCAAATTGGTATTATTAAATGTTTAAGATAATCAAACGGAGTCAAATTCCTATAGATAAGATCTAGGAGTTGCGATCAAGTGGATATTCAATTAGATTTGGCCTCAATTGCCTGTTGGCTAGTCTAAGCGAGCTGAGTTAAACGCTCAACTTTGTTTGGGCACCTCCATTTGCATGGAGCGGCGGGAGGTGGCGGCGGTGTCGAACGAGGGGGGCCAGGGCGCCATCTAAACGAACGACAGCCTCCATTAAAAAAATGCTGCTCTAGCTGCATTCCAAGAATTCATAAGTCAAAGATCGAATGTGCGGCACTGCAACGATAGTGATGCAGCAGACCACAGTAATAGCCCCCCTCCCCCTGCCCGAAACGCTGCGCCTGTTGTCAAGTAAATGTTGCATTGTAGCTGACCAGGGCCAAGCCGCAGCGCAGCAGCAGCAGCAGACAACAAAGACTCAAATTGAATAAAAAAATGCACAAGATTTATGCATACGAAATTAATAAATTGATAAACGTTTTTGTTGTACACACACACACACATATATATATACATATATATATGCCCATATATCATGTGTGTTTATATTAGACAAGTGCATTGGGCATTTAATTTTAATGCCTGCGCTGCTTTATCTGCTGCCCGTTGCCACCCAAGAGCCCCTACCCTACCCTACCCTACCCTACCCACGGCGAACCATTGCAACGACAAAGGAGATTAACAAGAGTAACCGGCAACCAGATATGACCAAAGTGCATTGGTGTCAAAAAAGAAAAAAAAAGAATTAAAAGAAAAGAAAATAATAATAAAAAAATAAAATAAAAATAAATAAAATAAGAAAGACAACAACAACAAATAAAAATACTTACAAGAAGAATGCAGGCCAACTGCTACGAGTACACGTAGCTACGTATCTCTCGCTGCTTATATCTGCTTCTCATACCCATTCATTCTATACGCTCTCTAGAGGGTATCATCAGAGAGTCAAGCAATGTGTGACACTGGGGAGAAGTAACTGAAGAGAGTTGGAATTCCTTATAGTTGCCATTTAGAGTATGTCAAGTTCACTTCAGTGTTTCTTCAATTGACTTAGATTTCATTGAACTGAAAGTTATTCTGAAAGGATATATACTTTCTCTATGGATCAACAGGTTGAATTGGTATCTCTCTTCTTAATTACTTGAAAATTATACATAAGATCTGCAAGAGTTATTCCAGAGAAGTGCCATAGATGCCATCGTTTCGATATTCGTACATTCCTTTCATTTCCAGACCTCGCATATCCAAGTTCCTTAATATACTAACTATCTATATACCAAATCTTTTTAGCTTCGTACTCCTTTATATGTATATAGTTAATTTGAAAGTAATCTAAAAAGAAGCTCGCTTTATATAGAAATTGCAGATTAGCATGGACACAGCTTCTAGTTATCCAAATATCAAGCAAAATCGGATATAATTGAGACTACTAGATCAGTAGTTTGTAAGCAAAATAGATGTAGAATTAGAAAAAGCTTTAGAGAATCCTACCCAAGTCTAGCCATAATAATTCAAACTAATTGAATACAAATACCATGAAGAAAAGAATTGCAGAAAATCTGTATTATAAATAAGAATAGATCCGGAAATTCATTTTACTACAGATCCTCACAGCCCTTTTTAAGTTATTGTTATTATATTTGGTATAGAGTTTATGTATTTTTTCTCTGCATAAATCACATTCTTATATATAACATCAGATTGCTAAGAAATTTTCGACTGTTACAAATATATTAAATTACATGTGAGCATTACACATGCATTCAGATTTTCCAACTATACCAATCCCAAATCTATCAAGTCTAACAGCCACAGTAATCCTGGTTTCTATATGATCCTATATAGTTCTTCATATATGATGACTGTCTACGTTCATCCCACAGCTAGCTATAAGAACTATCCAAATGATCATTGCAGCTCACATTGTTGCCATGTTAGCCCCCATCAGTTCCTCTTGATAGCATATAAGGGCATAAAGTCTTCGGCCTACCTCCGGGTAGTGTTTGATTCTTGTGTTATTTTCTTTCGTTTGTGTTGAGTGGTAAAGTGATGAAATGCACTGCCACATACTACGTGCTCTCGCACACATACACATGCTGACACTCACTCACACACACACACACACATACACATGCAGATAAACACAAGAATGTGAAGTCAGAGTCTTGTTTGTTGTTTTCATGAATGGGGCCTGAGATCTGTGTAGCTGCAGCTATAGCTGAGCTGTTGCTGTTGTTGTTGTTGTTGTTGTTGCCACGCTGCTGCGCTGCTGCTGGTTGCATGAATGAATTGCCATGGCGCCGGGGTGCATAGATCGAAGTATTGTAATTACTATGAGATTATGCAAAATGCATATGCAATTAGTTGTGGCTGCTGCTAGAGTCAAGCGTCTCGCGTCTCGCGTCTCGCGTCTGGGTCTGCAGTCTGAGACCGGGCCAGTCACAGTTGGAGCCTCAATCGGAGTCGCAGCCTCTAGTCTGAGTCATGAATGCAACTGGTTTGACTTGACTGAGAACAAGTACAAACGAACCTACTAGCACTTACATTGCAAATAAGAACTGCCCAGACATGGATGTAGTTGGATAACTTCCAGACACAAGGGGTATGAGATCTTGCCTGTGGTATGCCGTCTGCAATTGCTAGAGATGTGAGGCTTACTCCGGCTTTCGTTTAGAATATTTTAGATGGTTTTGCCTATTATCTTTTAAGCAGATCCTTAGAAACAATCGATCATCAATTGCAATTCTAGTATATTTAATGGATATTAAGCTTTGCGACTCACATACTAAATTGGAAATATCTTCATCTGTAATAGGTATGCCTTACCTCACACGATCAGCACCTCTTAAGAAATCCCTGCTCACTCGTTCCACTCTTGAGGCAACGCCTCTGTGTAAGCTGTGATTGTGATATGAAGTCACGATATTGGAATGTGTGTGTGTCTTGATGATGGTGATGATGATGATGATGATGACGATGATGACGAACGAACGTTGTGCAAGAGACACACAGAACTGCAACCTGTTGGCATTTAGCAATTAAAGTGTCTGAACTCGGGTCCATAGAGTATCTATCTATCGAGTTTATAGAGTAAACCGATAATAATTAATTTGATGGTCCATTGTATTGTTTGTCGACATCAGCATTTAGATATGCAGCTATAAGCATATGCAGGCAGCCCCCCGTCCTCACTTCACTCTCCATTCATACTTAATATATGGGGTATATGAAAGAGCAATGGGGGAGCCATGCTGGAAATGTCATCAACATCAACATCAATATCGACATCGACTTTGACGGCACTGCGGCCTATCAGTAAGTAAAATAATGTCTGTCCCATAAAGAAAGAAAAGACGAAGAAAAAAAAATACAGAGACTGATAATAATGTCGCCTGCGGGAAATTCCTTTAGCGGCATTTAAGGCCACTTAATTATGGCCCAAACCGAGCACCGAGCACTGATCGGGCCCGGGCTTCTCTCAGACGAAAAACCAATCCTAAATTCCAGGAATTTTGGCTCTTGTTAAATATCAACTGCTGTATTTGTACATGCCGGCTCTACGTCTCTACGCTGTTCCTGCTGTGTCTGCTCTATCTCTGTCTCTGTCTATCTCTCACCTCTCTCCCGCTTTGCTGCACGTTGCCTCTGTCTGTCCGTCTATCCGTTTATCTGTCTTACGGCGTTTTCATTGCATTCTACTATTGGTAGAGTATTTCACAGTCGGCTTGATTTAGCCGAAATTTATGCTGAAGATATTTATTTTGATTGAAATTTCTATGTAGGCTCATGAATTTTGATGAAGCATTGCAATTTTATGCGTTCCTTTGGCTTGAATAGTAATGTGCTATGGAATTTCAGGTAGGGATTTAACTATGAATAGTATATATAGTTTTATATGGGATAGATTAATTAGTATGCCTAAAAAATTTGATAGTAAAAGGAACTTCTGAAGAAATTTCCATGTCTTGATTCATTATATTCCTTTATATAAACTTTTTTAGCCAGATTTCCCAAATCTAACAGCTGATCTGGAGTTTTAACAATTTCTCTCTATTATATATTCCATTAATATATTTACTCTAGCAGCCTATGTAAATCTTAATCTATAAAACTACAATGTAAAATCCATCGATGCATTGCAAGTTCATTGGCCTCAGCAAGAAATTCGCTGTAAGCTGCTATTATCATTGCTAGCAAACGATTTGCTGATAGATGCAAACGCAACTTGCAACAAATCAGCTGCAATTTCGTGTAGCAGACACCTAAAGATCATGAAAGATCGCCCCGAAGAGCTCGACGAGAGAGCGAACCAATTAGATCAAACGTTTACTCCTGCTGAGTGGCAACAACTTATGCATCAGCAACTGCAACAGCAACTGCAACGGCAACAGCAGCAGCAGCAGCTGCCTCCTCTTGGGCCACCTCAGTTCCCAACGCTCAAGCCACAAAGCCAGCAATGTAAATATGTGCACAAATACACACACACACAAACACTCGCACACACACACTCGTACGTATGTCCACACAGATATCAGACATTCTTTACGTAGCTCGCTCGGTCTGCAGTCTACGGTCTACGGTCATCATCAAGTCGGGTTGTTCAACATTCAAGAGGGACGGCGGAGGCATCGATGATAATATTCATTCATTTGATCGAACCGCCGAAGACGTCAACAACAACAGCAACAACGAAACTAACGACGACGACTTTCATTATGCCCCAATGGCCATTTCAACTCCCCTCCCATACCCTCGGCCAGCTTGTGCACCACCTTCTCCTCCTTCTTCACCTTCACCTTCGCCTGGTCTGCTGCCGCTTCGGCTGCAGCAACGACTGTTGGACCGCCCGAATGCAGTCCAAAATCAAATTGAAGCAGAGAAAAGAAATAACAAAATCATATTGCCAAAGTAGCAGCGGCAGCAACAGCAACAGCAACAGCAACAACAACAACAACTGCAACAGCAGCAGCAACAGCAACAAAATCAACATCATCAACTGCGCTGCACATTATTACACTGCAAGAAATGCGGTGACTAAACAAGTTGAGCTGAAGCGAGAAAGACAGCGAAATATGGAGTTACAGGCAGTTGAAGAGGAAGATGGCGATAGCTTAGGCTTATTCAAGTTACTCTGAGCCAGGATCCTCAGAATCTACATTCTGATATAGATAATACATTGGTAAATGTTCAAAGTATTTCTGATTTCTGAGTCCTTTAAAGAATTATTGTATTTGATTTCTGAGACTTCTGAATGCTTCATTTTTTCGTTGACATTTTTAACAATATCTCATATCTCTTACATAATACTGCATTGGGAAGAAAGAGAGCTTTATCTATAAGGATTCCTTCACTAGGATTCATATATCACTTCAACTGTAGCCACTGTCATTGTGCTCTATTTCTATATTCTGTAGGTTGTAGCTTGTGTTTTTCCCTCTGATCAGATGTGATTCTCCTCTTTTTCTCACTCCCTCTGCTTTTATTATTATATTATTATATATCTTTCTCTCTCGTTTTGCGCTTTAATCTGTATTAGCTTTCTGCTTACAGTCTTTCTCTCTATATTTATCTTCCATTCTACCTCTCGCTCTCACGCTATATATCTCTCTGTCTCTCTCTTTCACCCCTTTCCCCTTCTCTCTCTCTCTTTCTCTTTCTATCTTTCATGTTTCCTTTCTTTCTCATTCTCTCAATCTATCTCCCTCCACATCACTCTTTCTCTCTCTGTCTCTCTCTCTCTGTCTCTCTCTCTGTCCATCTCTCCCTTTCCCATTCGCTGTTTCAGTCTCTCTCTCTCTTTCTCTCTCACTACCCCTCTCTCTCTTTCCCTACAATCTAATTTCCAATTTAGCTACCGTAAATTTTCTCTCAGTGCACGCCGTCGACACATTCACTTATAGATTTAAAAATCGATGAGAAAAGGAATATGTTGAACGGGCGTATGGTCTGTAGCACGGCTCAAAAGTGCTGTCCGTTGTCCGCCCATGCACACACCACACACACACACACACCATACACACACACACACACACAGACACAC
Source organism: Drosophila navojoa (assembly GCF_054131105.1). Classification (NCBI taxonomy): domain Eukaryota; kingdom Metazoa; phylum Arthropoda; class Insecta; order Diptera; family Drosophilidae; genus Drosophila; species Drosophila navojoa. The sequence goes on along the minus strand of NC_142892.1, from coordinate 6,397,657 downwards.
ACAATCAGACGAAGCAAAGACCTCTTTTTAATGTATTGCAATTCCAAGAATTTAGGAAGAGGAACGTGAGAAACTTTGTTTTTGTTATTTTCTTTTCTTTGCATTTCATTTTAAGATACGAAGCCTGTGTGTGCTCCAACCTTATAGCATACAAACATACACACACACACACACATTCATATATATGTATATATCTCCATCTCTGTCGCACACTGCAGGCCCTAGCCAAAAGTCGACGTCGTCGTCGGTGGTGGTGGTGGTGCAGGCTATTACTCTTGCAGCTCCTCTGCATTGGGCTCGGGCCATGGCCAATGTTTGATTGCAGTCGCTGTCGCCGTCTCAGCTGCAGTCGCAGTCGGCTGCGCTGCTGCTGCTGCTGCTTGTAGTTAGTCTTAAGGAATTTCGTATGGCAGCAGCCAAAAACGTTGTTGTTGTTGTTGCAGCACTGTGCCAGACTTGGCTAATAAAGCCGGCTGATCGGGAGAAAGCCACAAAAATTCCGCGACAACATTGTGGCACTTCTGCTTTGGGTAGAAAGCCCAAAGTTGGGGGCGGCTGTCGGGGCATGCAACAGCAGCGGCAGCAGCAGCAGCAGCAGGGCTTTAGTTATTCTGTTTGCTTGCCACAATTTGTTTGTATTGCGGCTGTCTGTATGTGTATGTGTGTGTGTGTGTGTGTGTGTGTTGCAAGCAGTCCATTTCTTTTTGGGCTGCTGCTGCTGCCTCTGGAATGTGCGCGCCGCCATCGACGATGGCTGCATAATTTTTAGCTGCTGTGGCTGCTGTGGCTGCTGTGGCACAGGGCAGCGACAAAATAGCAGAATCCTGTTGCCATGATCGTTAACAAGATGCCAAGACAACAGCGAGCGGGCGTGCGGAGGGGCCGGCTGCCCAAGCAGGAATCTGGAATCTGTGGGAGCTTCGAACTGGCAGCCAAATTAAATAGGCGCAAGCGCTTCAGTTAGCCACGAGAGCAGCCACGTTATTGTTGTTGTTGTTGTTCTTCATCTGTTTCTTCCTTCTTTGCTGCTTCCTCTTGTTGCCATTTTTGTTGTCGGCCGAGTTGATTGTCCTCTCACCTCGAAGTTTTTGGCCCGAGTCTTTGAGGCTCTCGCACTCGGCCTTTGCTGCTGCTGCTGCTGTTGTTGTGGTTGTTGTTGTTGCTTTTTGCATGGAATGCTGCCTTACGAGTAGAGAAAATCTTCTCACCTCCAGCAGGTATCATTGCATTGCATTTGCCAGCCATGTAGATCCGGATTCCGCAGCAGCAGCCGCAGTAGCAGCCCCAGCAGCAGCAGCAAAAGCTGATTTATTACTTAAGCTAAATAGTAATCCAATAGGCTTTAATTAGCACTTAGATTTCTATCAAATCTCTTTTTGGAATTCCTAATTGGGTTAGGCGCTTACAGCATGCTCTGCAAAAAAAGACTTCTACTTAAGATCTTTAGAGCCCAAAGAGACAAAAGTGCAAAGATGTTTCGAGGATTTCTTATGACTACCAATACTTCTTCAATCTACAATATATTCTAGTCCTCAGACAGTCGAAAAGAAGGAACAGATAAAGAGAGCAGCAGGAAAGTAGGTGTAGAACAAAGAACTTGAGAAATTAAGATGTAGAGGCATAGAGGAATGAAGTTACTCTTATCACACATAGCTCAACCAACTTTCGCCAAGGATTGTTGATTTACTACTTGTGCAGAACTTAAGATTCCTATTTGAGAATATTCAATAGATTGGCAAATTAATAGATTTTACTGCTTATATCTTGAAGGAATTGGCTATAATATAAGCAATTGTGCATATATGTACTATGTTTATTAAATTGCTTTCAATAAACTTAAGATATAACATACATATACATAAGTGGCAGAAATATGAGATATAGCTTATGAAGTATTTACCAAACAATTTAAAGTTGAAGGATGGTGGGATTTGTCAAAAGTCAGTAGAAATATTTTACTATGCCAATTCCAAATCTTAGGACTTCTAAGCGACTGCTTAGGTTATTATAAGTTATTCCAATGCCAATATATTTTTTAGATAATTAGTTAAGGTAATTAATGAGACAAGCTATACTCCTGCTTAAGCAGTTTCAAACCAATATAAATTAATATATTCTATCTTTAAAGTATCATCCACTATCGTCTGTTATATGCCATAATCTAGTACAGTCTATAGCCTAGTCTTATACAGCAAGAGAACCTTATCCTCCAGCTAATGCAATATATGACCTAAATGGCCTACCTTGGCCTAAGCACTTTCATAGCTAATACCTGTCATATTATATAAAATCAAGATAATTATCTGATTTCCTGGTTCCTGCCCGTATCCCACAATCGCAGTGATAGACAAACTAGGATCTTCTGCATAATTATGGCTATCAACGGGCTTAGGTGCTGTTCATTAGGCAATTAAAGCCGTGCAGTCACTCAGCCAGAAAAACGGGACGTAATGAGCTGCAAGGAGCAGCAGCCGCAGCAGCAGCAGCAGCAGCCGCAGAGGCAGCACCAATAGAAGAAGGAGATGTGGCAGCAGCAGCTGAGGCAGGAGCCGGAGCAGCGGCCATCAGGCAGCTATCCGTTCCTGTTTTTCTTTTGAATTCGGCTTTTGGCGAATGATGCGAATCGTCCAAATGGTTGGTCAATCGCTTGGGTCTGTCTGTCTGTCTGTCTACCGTTCCCGTGGCTTCTGGTCCGGCATATTGTTCATTATGATTATTTGTGGCAGGCATTTATTTAATTTTTTTTTTTTGTTTGCCTGTAACGGCGACTGCGACGTCGACTGCAAAAATCCGCACATAATCTGGCAAAACCAGTAGAACAGCAACAACAACAACAACAGCAACAGCAACAAGGAGTTGTGAACGTGAACTGGGATTGCGTCGGATGGATGCGAACGCGCAGCGCCTCAGCTCATTTATAATGGGAAATGTGTGAGGCGAGGCGCAGGCGCAAATCCCTTTTCGTTACCTTTTCTGTCAGCTCTCTTTGCTGTTGTTGTTGTTGTTGTTGTTGTTGTTGTTGTGGTCGTCGGGGTCGGCGCTTCTTCTTCTTGTTGTTGTTATTGTTGTGCGTCTTCGGTCTTGTCTGGTTGTGTCTGCATCTCAGACTGAACAGCATCAGCAGCATCAGCTTCGGCATCGGCATCGGCTTTGGCTTTGGCTTTGGCTTTGGGTCTTTTGCCTCTTTTGTCCTGCGCATCGTTCATTCGAATTTTCCCAGAAATGTTAATTATAATACACACATACACACACACACAGCCACTCACTTATACATACAGACACACATATCTTCATACATAATTACTCGCATTTTTGCCATGTGCATATCCTGTTTATGCCTGAGTTTTGTTAATGCGCTAAATAAATTTGCATGCTATGCGTTTTTTTTTTGCTGCTTGTTTTCTTTCATTTTTGTTTATTTTCTCAGCTTTTTTGGCGCATTGTGAAAAAGAAAGAAAATAAATAAAAAGGGGCGATCGCAGCTTGGTTTTTTTTTTCGCCTGGAATTCGGGTTTGTTTTGTTTTGTTCGAGCCGCTCTCAAAGGTGTTCACATAGTTCTATTATTACTACTAGCTATGGGAAAAGGATGTGAAATGCCGTTACAGCTAGTTTATAGGTGGGTTCATTTACCTGATTGCGAAATGTCAATCAAATTTAATGAACAATTGTTAGACGATCCCAGTGGAAATGGACTGTCAATGTTTCTCAGTGAAAAGTTAAGCAATGTAAGATAATAATGAACTATTTCATTACGATGTCATTCTCAGGAAACTCAAATTAGACGCCTAGAAAAACTGTTTCCTAGTTGAAGTAAACGACAATGTGCAGATCTTTTGTATTATTAATTTATGTAAGTAAATAAACATGAAAATATTTTTTAAATAATTATTTTTATGTAATATAATATAAATTTGATAATAATAATAAAAAAAAAAAAATTGTAAAAAACAAATTTTTATGTGGAATGCTCTAATCAATAAAATCATAAAATATAGACATTAAAAAATTATATGAAGTGAAAAAAGTCGTGTAATAAAAAAACCTATAAAAAGTGCAAGTAAATATTGTAAACAAGTGATTTAATTGCGATGTAATGAATGTAAAATAAAATTTCCAAATCTCAGAGTTTATATGGTAAGCCTAACTAATGCAGGAATTTTTCAAAGAGTCATCAAAAAATGTAATTATATTGAAAAAATATATAAAACGCTAACGAAATATGAAAAAAGTTTAAACAATTTCGTACAACGCAATTCTTAAATTTTTCTAATTTCTGAAATGTCCGCCATTATGTTTTTCGACGCTCTCGAAAAGAATAACAACAACAACAGCAGCAGCGGCGGCGACGACAACAACAAGCGTAGTAGCAGAGAGCGATTGCGAAGCCCTCCCACTTCTCGTGCACCCCATGTCTAAGAACGACAACAACAAATATGTCAAAATTAAATCATACAGACACACACATACACTTCTCTCCCGCACACGGCCGCGTACACACACACACACACACACACACGCGCGCGCACACATTGGTGCTAGCGCCAATTGATCGCTCACACGCGCATATGTGTGCCAATTTCTCACCTACACAGGCGCGCGCGCTCTTTCACACACGCGCACACACACACGCATAGAGGCGCGCACGCTCTCACGAAAATTGAGAGGCAGCCACACACACGCATACCACAGCGCACTCTCTCACGTTCGTATACTAATCGCAATGGGAACGAAGCGAGTGTGTGGCGTGGCGAAGCACGAAATAATCGAGAGCGCAATTCACAGTCACACACACGCATAAGGCTAACTAACGCCATCCGACGACGACGGCGACGGCGACGGCGACGTTGACAGCAACAGCGACTGCGACTGCAAAAGCCAGTGGAACAGAGACGGTTGAGGCGTGAGGGGTCGTCATTGCAAACCAGTGTTGCAGTGGTAACTCGCGCAATACCAATCCGCATTCCAAACGAAAGAGGTTGGACCTCCTTATTCATTCACTATTTTGTACGTTGCATCCAGCAGAAAAGGCGGCGGCAGCAGCAGTGGCAGAGGAGTAGCAGGCGCAGCAGCAGAATGCACTTTTTGTTTTTGTTTTTCTTTGTGGTTGGGGCTGCTGCCTCTGCTGGCAGTGACTGAGGCTTGGCGCTTGGCATGCGACTCGAACTTTGGTTGATGTTTACCTGTTGAGGCAGCGATAGCGAGACAGCGCGATACAGAGGGGAGATAGAGGAAGCTATTTCAACTATGCCTTTAATCACTCTCTCACACAGATCTATCGATATTCGTTGAATGTTCATATATACGTATATATATTCTTTATCATATTTTGAAATGCTTCTCGCCCGTTGCCTTGCCTCTGGCTTGGGTTTGGCCAATTCTTTGCACAACCTGTGAATTACAATAAATTCCTTAACCAGCCGTGTAATCGCGTTATCATCATTATTTACAATTACAACAATACAATCAAGAAGTGCGTACACTGAGCGAAATGCTCAAAGGTTGATGAACTAAATAACTTGATAAATTCTTTATACTAATTGGCAAAATATGTGAGCCAAAAAAAAGTTGCTAATAAACTACTGGGAAATACAAAATATTTTAATTTTAATTAAACTTCATTTAGGAGGTGTCAAATTTTTTTAATAATTCAGTTTTATATTTAGTTTGAGCTGAGTGTTTCCGTGATATTGATATAAATTTTAGAGCTAGCTAAATATAAATAAAAGTATAGAATATATAAGGAATGATTGAGAACAAGATCAATTGACTTACATATATACAGATATACATATGTACATAGAAGTAAATATATGAATATTAACAAAACCTATATATGTATATGTCTCGATATATCTGTTTACCTCTTGATCGATAGATAGATCGTAAGCCACACAAGGATAGATAGATGATTATATATATATGTATATTCCTATATATTTATAAGGAAATAAACATACATACATACATATACCTATATACATTATAATCATTGTATTATTACCACACTACACTAACTGTCATACTTTATGCTAGTCAATTTTCGCTCAGTGTAAAAATGCGTATCTCTATTAGATACTAGGTCTTCGTTTTCATGCGTTCGCTGCGTGTTAAGAAGCAGTCGCTGTTGTTATTGTTGTTGTTGTTGTTGCTGTTGTTGCTTTTGCTATTGCAGTTGGTCTGCCTAATAACAGCAACAGCTATGCGACGGCAGCAGCAACAACAACAACAACAACAACAATAACAACAACTTGCATACGAAACAATTTGTGGCAACTTTTGAAAGCTACACAACAACAACAACAACAACAACAAGTCCGGCATGCCAGACGTGTGTACATACCTACACATACTTCAATGTTACCTAATTAGAGTTTACAAGTAGATGTAGACGCTGTCGCAGTTAAAGCAACAACAACAACAACAGCAACAACAGCATGATTCATTGGAATGCAAAGAATTTTTATATGTTTCTATCTACATATGTACACACGCACCTACATACATATGTGCGTGCGCGTGTGTGTTGTTGCCTTTTACAATTTTAATATGTACGATGAATGATTTTGTAACAGAAAAAAAAATATAGGCAAAAGAAGCAGAAAACATCAACACCCTAAAAACATCAAGGCAAACACTGCGCATGTGGAATGCGGCCCAACCATAACAAAGCAGATGCACCAGAGTAAGAAAGCAAGAGAGAGAGTGAGAGAGAGAGAGGGAGAGGCAGAGGGAGATTGGGGCTGACACAGAGATCGGGTGGTGGTAACAAGGCCCCAACCAGGCTGTTAGACACACAGACAGACAGACAGACAGTCAAACTGAGAGACAGTTAGGCAAATAGACAAGACAGACGGACAGACTGCGAGACAGACAGAGATAGACTGCGAGTCAGTCAAACGAGACAAACAGCTCCCAATAGATAGACAAATATTCATCATGGGGCATCAACACTTGTAACTTTCATATGCCACACATGTAGAGAAATGTGAAGCGTTTCACAAGTCTTATTGGATTTGCCGATACTCCAATTAGCAATGTGAGAGTCCTAGCAAAACTTTAGTTGCGCTGCAGTTGGAATTGGCGATCTTAGAAGAGAGGGAAAGGAGGAGAGATAGTTAGAAAGAAAGGGCAGGGTAGGATGTGTAATTAAAACCTACATCTATATTTATACATTACTGCTTGATGGAATGATTTATTGACTGATTGACGGGTGAACAGAGTCCATCCCTTACACTCTATTCCTCAGTAGTCTGCTCTGTAGTTGGTTTAGCACAGCCTGAAAAACGTCTCATGGAATATTCCAGAAGCAGATTCGGGAAATTGATGGAAAGTCGGCAAAAATTCATATATTTTATATGTTACCTACATATCACTGAAAACAGATTTGCATAAGAATCATTCATGAAAGATCGAATGGCTTTCATCTACTAATCCCCTACTCTATGATCCTTAAACTCTTACACTAGGTCTCTTAGGCAAAACGAGTGTATTATAAATATATATTTTGGAAAAGTCAATAAAAGTAGTTTTGTGGTATATAAACGGAAATCTTTCAAAGGACAGCTATGCCAGGGAATTTTTTCACTAAGAGACAAAGAAATAGATAGGATAATTAGCTTATGGCTACTTTATTATAATTTATTCAAGATATTCTTCTGATAATAATAAATATAAATATTAATAAATATAATAAATATGCATATTCATAAGACTAAGACTAAGACTAATATAAATATATTAATATGAAATTAAATATATATATTTATCTATCCTTTGAGTTAAACTCTATTTAAACTCAGGAATTCCTACAAAGATCAAAACTCCAGTTGCATTCGCTATTAATTCGAGTTACAATGCATTTCAGCTTTTATGATTCACTTGAAGAGGTCTTGAGGCATGCGAGCATTCAGTTTTGTAGTGGGAACTCCCAAGAATTTTCAAGAAACCATAATGGCAAAGAGATACGATACGATGGCCATAGCGGGAAATCCCAGCATCAGCTTTCCACGCAGACAGTTGCACAAAGACAGACAGACAGACAAACAAGCAGACGATCGTCGACCTAGAACGGTCCAGACTATAGAAAACTCAAGTGTCTGGCTTTAATAATGGGATTGCATTGTAGGCGGCGTTACTTCAAAAACGAAACCAAAACTGCATAACAAACAACAAATTGGGCATATTTTCTGTTGGCCTCGCTGCGTGTGACAGGCCAAGACAAGTGGCCGAGGCGGCTGTCTGGTCAGCACTCGATTTGGCATTCAGCATTAGGATAGGGTATACGGGGCATCGGTCTGGGCAATGCCAACGGCAGCGGCATCGATGCATTTTGCAAAATTCGTAGAACCCATTGAGGCATAGGCCAGAGCATTTGAAATCGGAGGCGCAACTGCCAACTGGGATTTTCTTGAGAAGAGGCAGCGGTCAGTTGCATTTCTGCTTTACCCTACCTCCCTCGCCATCGCCCTCTCTCACTCATTCTCTCTGTGTCTCTCTCTCTCTCTCTCTGTCTGTCTGTCTCTCAGTTTTGAATGCATCGATTCCTGGAAGAGACCACCACCAGGGGCCATTCCATTTAGCCAGCCAGGCCTGCAATCATTTCTGCTGACAACAACTTCCTGTGTGCCACAGATTACCCTACAACACAAAAATGTCAAGCGATTAGTGTGCGGCTCACTCTGTCTGTGTGTGTGTGTGTGTGTGTGTGGGTGGGTGTGCCAATATCAAAGGGAGAATGCCGCAATATTGTGTCCTTGTCCTGCCCTGTCTCAAGTGTGGGAAGTGATGTGTTGATTACAAAACAAAGCGAATGAGAACAAGTTGGGCCGCTCGAGCTCGAAATGAACGACTAGACGATTCCCAGCAACGGGCTACTGGACCTTAGCGATTATCGGCAAATGTGCGAGGCATACAAATGAGAGTTATGAGCGTATGCTTAGGAAAGACATATACTAAAGACAAGCTGGAATAATAATATATATAATAATATGACTGTATATCAGATATACATATGTATAAAAATAATATATGTATATAATAATAAAACCGAATATTACTAAAAATGATCTCATATTTTTCCATCCTCTTCTTTTTCTGCCCTCTTCCCTTCGTTTCCAATTTTGTTTTTTCCTTTCATTAGTCCAGAGTCTTTCCATGCTGTTGCCCTTTTAATATTTCTGTATCGATTCATTTCATATTCTCCTTACTCCGATTCTCTATTTTAACTCCTATTGATGTCTCGATTTATTCTTATATCATTTATTATTTGCATCTCACTTTCTACTTTTCTTTCTCTTAACCCTTCACCTGTCTTTCATATTGATTTCTCTTCTCATATTTTCTCTTTCCTACATCTAGTCCTCCTTATTTCTCCCTCAACCCATTCAAAAAAAATCAGTATACCCCACCGTCACATTTTCAATGGGTACAACATAGAACCCATGACCTCTAACCTATTTAAGAAGGACATCAAAAAGTTAACCGTTCACAGTTCCAAGAACTGCCCAAGATAGGGAGGAGTTAACAGTAAATACAGTAAATACACCAAATATGCAATCAATTCTTATCGATCGTTGCAGCGTGAGACACTTTCGATTCTCACCAAAAATAAAAAAGACAAACAACAAGAAGTAAAATTCAATTGCAAGAGAAACCATTCATGGGTTCTCGAAAATCTTGGAACTAATTTGTGCTCCGTTATCGACTCGACTCAACTCGAATCGACACAATGGCATCGATCTATCAGCCCTAATAAAACACATGTTGTTACATAGGGGAACAAAGATGCTGCGGCAACAATGCAATCTGAACATTATCAAAGGGCGCATTTCGACGTTTGTAATCCAATCTTTGGCCGCTTAACTCGAATGTGGGAAGCCAAGCTAAGTGCGGACTGGCAATCGCCATCCAAATTTGTGAATAATTCAGACAAATTATGATTGTAATTTGTCATGGGAATAATTATGGTTAGTATGCGATGTTGATCAGTAGAAGTTTAGATCTATGTGATTAGATTAGGATAATAGAAAGATCTGTGTCATTATATCAACTAGATCAGGCTAGTTATCGCAGTTATCCTTCTTTAACTATATGTTCATAGGTTTGGTAGCTCGTATTTCTAGAGCTATAATAGAGATATTTGTTATATAAGCCATATATAAAAAAGGGCTCAAGGACATTTTTTCATAAGCAGATGGTTTGCTGTTCAGGTACTCGATAATTTATCTACTTTGCAAGGTTCAGGCTGTAGAATCATTTTAGAGGCCTTCGTTTGGTATTTTCTAGCAATCTGGCAATTTCTAGAAATATGCATATTTATATATGAGTCGGATATTATTCTTATTTCATCTTTGACGAGAGGAGCTTCGGGGTCTTTACATAGATGTAAAAATGATAATATATAATGATAAATATAGAAAATATATATAACATATTCTAGCCTGTTATTCGAGCTAAATTTACCATTGTTCAGTTAGCTCTAATAACGAAGTCCCCTCGACAACTTGTCTATCAAGGATATGCTGAGCTTAGCCCTGCTCATATATAATGCTTTGTTTCAGTGCATTCTTTAACAATTCATACTAAATCTTCTTTCCTTTCGCATTCATCAAGTAGTTCTACTAGAGATTTGCTAGATTCCATTTAGTTCCCTTTTGCTGCATCACAATTTTACCTCTAGACGCCATATGAGCTACAAGTTGAGCTCTCCCTCTCCCTCTCTCTATCCATCTCTCTCTCTCTCTCTCTCTTCCTCACTCTCACTGGCTGCTCTGTTTGCTTTAGCTTTTGAAGTTGGAGCGACAACATCATCACCATTGCCAACGCCATCAGCAGCATAGACTGCGTCTCCATTTGTCCGTTGAAGTGCATTGTTGTTGTTATTGTTGTTGTTGTTGTTATGTTAAGTGCGTGGCGCGTTGGGTCTGGGCCACGTCGCATTTGAATATGAAAAGCATGTGATATGCGGTCCACTGGAATGCCTGGAATGCAGTCAGCCTGTCGCGGCGCTCCGCTTTGCTTGAGCTCTGTGGCTCTCTCATTGTTATCAGCCAGCATTAGGGAGTGCCGCATAGTTTAGCCTACCTTAAGCAACCTGCAATGAGCCACATGCAACTGGCCATGGCCATGGCAACAGCAGCAGCAGCAGCAACTGCAGCAGCAACTGCAACTGCCTCAGCCATCTGCATACAATGGATCGTACAATGGCATTGGTAATTTTTGCCAAATAAGGCTAGACACAGCAGTAGCTGCTGTTGGGATACCAGTACTTGCTACACACACACACACATATACACATATATATATCCACACTCAAGTCCAACGGTCATTTTCATCCAAGAATGCGGAAGAATGACTCAAGCAACTCGCCGCAATAATTCCAAAATAAATGCTCAAGCAAAAACCAAAGAAAAAGCAAAGCAAAGAATGGCAAAGCAAAAGTAGAATCAAAAGAAAAGCGCTTAGCGTTTCCATCTGCATGTGTCTGTACAACATGTATGTGCGTGCGTGTGTGTGTGTGCGTATGTGTGTCTGTGTCTTTGCTGACTGTTAACTAATGGCTTCTTGACAAGAAGTTAGTTTTGACATCTATATCCAAGAGCCAAAAGACATGTTAATCAAGTATTATTTATATCGATCCATATCTATATGCGAAAGAGTTGACCATTTAAATTTAAAAATTGTAAATATAAATTTATATTTAGAAATTCTAGCATAGAATAGAATTAGTAACAAATAATAAAAATTCAGAATTTATAGTAGCCTACGCAATAGTTATGCGCTACAGAAAAATATACTATATAAGAATATAATATAAGAATATAATATAAAAATATATAAAAATATATACATATAAAAATATATGTATATATAAAAATATTAATATAAAAAAAATATATAAAAATAAAAACATAAACATATAAATATAATATTTCTTAATGTTTTTTTTTTTTTAATTTTTTAATATGTATGTAATTAAATATAAAATATACATACATATACATATATACATTAACTAAATTGTTAAATTTATGTATTAAAACAAATGCATTGTAATTTTATAAAATTGATGTACAGGTTCTACACTTTATAATATTTGAAATAAACCAATTTTTTAATTTATATATATATATATATTTTATAAAAATATTTTTTTTTTTTTACAATTTTTCTGCCACAGTTCTTCTGCCAAAATTTTACATAAATTTAAATATTAAACATTAATTTAACATTAGTAATTTATTATGCATTTCCAGCATAAACTGCCATACATAGGGAGATCTCAGTAATAATCTCATTATCTTAAAGTTGAACTCAAGTCCAGTTTAAGTCGCATCTATCAAACTATAATAATAATAACGTCCCGCTGTATACGATATCGTCATATATATATTATTTTAATTGATCAATCAAAAACATCTTAGAATTTGAAACTGCTAGAAATCATCCACAGCACAAGCTGCATTCAAGATCATCTTGTTATTTTTTGTATAGCCCAAAGTCTATGATACGATCTTCTGGCCAAACAGAAACTTTTCCACAGACAAACCTGTTCTGTTCCTGGTGGGAATAACAAGAGCAATATATCAATCTTATCATAATTCTAAAACATATATATTGAACACTAATTTTCATTATACATATTTATGTATGTACCATCTATTAATTTGATATATATTATAATTTTAGTTAATATAAGTTAAGTTAGTTAAGTTCTTACACATTTAAGGTCTGGAAATCGTAATCTATAATCAGAGTGATCCCAAGGCCTACAAAGTTTAAGCTTGCTGCCTGAGCTTACGGCGCTTTTAAAGCTCGTCTTGTGCCCAACTCGAGCATCGATTGCCGATGAGCTCCCCAATTGGAGCCTGCAGAGCGCCACCTTGAGGGCAGCTGTGCCTTTGTCTCTCCAACAATCAATCAAAACATCAACAGTAGCAGCAGCGCCACGCCCTCCCCCCTCAGCCTCCCTTCCGTTGTTGGCTATGTTTAGCCATACACTCATACACTCACACACACACACATACATATATAGAGACAGACAGCGATGTACATCTGTGATCTAACAGTCTGTGACAAATTTTATTTCTGTAGCGGATCGGCGACGTCTGTCTCGTTTCGTTCAGCGCCCCGCGCCACGCCCCGCACGTCTCCTTGAAAAGCGCTCAAAAGCTAATGTCACTTCGCAGCATATTTAAAAGCACATAAAGATGTTTATACCAAAAATAACATGCACAGCCAAGAAGAACGACCAGCCCAGCACACACACACACACACACACACAAACACACAGAGAAATAGACTCACACACACACACATAGATCACAACAACACCCCCCGCCCACCCCATCGGCAGACGGTACTGCGGCCCGTGGACGAGAAAGTCAAAAAATAGCCTAGCGACAGCCCAAAAATAAACGAAGCAGTAGACGAAGCCGACGTCGCCGTCGCCGTCACCGTCGCTGCCAGCGTCGCAGTCGCTGTTGGACCTGGCGATAATGTCGCAATGGTGGCGCTTGCCGTACGCATGAACTGCGCCAGGGCTGCTACCCCTCCGACAAAAAAAAAAGAAATTAGGTGACTCATGCCCGGCAGGAGAGTTCGACTCGCCTCGGCTCCACTCGCCAGATCCTTTCCAGCGTGCGCTCTCTGACCCACATTCGTTGCCTACTTATGGGCGTGCCCAGCTGCCAGCTGCCCATATAAGCTGGCTAGCCTAGCCCTGGCCGTCTGGCCCGGCGTGGCCTGGCCCGGTCTGGTCTGGCCGCGTCGCGCCACCAATTCAACTCGTGTGTATCTGCTGTTTGAGTAATGGACTCTGCGACTGCGACTGCGACTGCGACGAGCGTCGGGATACGGAACAGATCTATGGGGCAGACGTAGACGCATACGTTTAGAGAGCGTGCTAATAGCATTCATGCAGCGTACAGTGAGGCGGCGCTATGTGGAACCGATTGTAAAAGGGCTGAGGGAAATGGGACGGCCTTTAAATATGCTGTGAGGTGTGCAAAAGGGTGGGATCTCTGAAAGTTATGCAGAGATACATATATCTTACTATATATCATACTGTAGATATATGTTAAATTTTCTAAATTTTACAAGGTACTTAATATATTTTTGTAGTACTCAAATCCATACAAAAAGGCGTTATGGATCGATGTAAAAATAGAGAAAATACTAAAGAGCTTATAAATATGAAGAATTACAAGATCCATATCCAACTTTTAATATTCAATTTTTCTTTGTTACCCAATAAAAACTGCTGCTATGGCATATACATAGGTGAATAATGAAATTTATATATAGAAACTATATATAATTCATATCTATATATTTATAATGCATTAATTATTATATCTCAAACATATAACTCATATACATAATGTATATTCCTCTAATATACTGAAATAGATTCTTTATAATATTCTCTATAATACTGATATAGAATCTTAAAAAGATAGAATCTTCTAAGATCTTTGCAAATTTTGACTCCAAAAACCCATAACGTATAACGTTATTCTATATTCCACATTTTCTGATTCATATATTCCACATTTAAATATTTTGAAACTTTCACGCCATAGCCATGTCCCACTGTACATCCATATGTATACATGTAGACTATATGCTAGATCATTTCTATAGCGTAAATTCAAATTCAGATTCACTTGCCCACAAAATTAGAAACTTAAACCAGCAGCAACAGCAACAACAGCAACAACAACAACAACAACAACAAAATAGCAACATTTTTGAGCGTCTAAATAAAGTAGCGAAAAAAATTCGAAACAAGGAATAAGCAGAGAGCTTCAAACAGACTAGAAGATCCGAGCGCACAGCGAGAAAACTGAGGAGAAAGCAAAAGAAATCAACAACAGGGAAAATCCATTCTAAGCGTGTGTGTGTGTGTGTGAGTGTGTGTGTGCACAGCAAGCAAAAGTTTTATTTAAAGTTATATGGTATATATGTATATATATATATATATAGTAGACTATATAGATCGTCCAACCTTTGCCTCTCTTACTCACGCGCAATCTCCCGCTCACACCCAGGCAGTCTGTCTCGCTCTGGCCCACTGCGCTGCGTTGTCTATTGGGGCATTGTCTGGGAATGCCCAGTGCCCGCCGTATTGTGGCAACCGAAATGCGGCGTCTGTCGCTGTCTGCCCGTGCCCGTGCGTCCGCCCCTGCCCCTGCTCTGCCCCTGCCCGTGGCAGGCCCTTTGTTTGATGAAGAACTGGGGGCCCGCGGCAATCGAGAGTGGAGAATCGAGACAGACAAAGTCGTGCATATGCATTCCATGCTTTCTATATAGCCATGGCTAGGCTATATGGGCTATATACCCTTAATCATTGCAACTCAATCATCGCTCGAAAATAGCAAAGCACACCCACACACACACACACAGACAAATCTCTCTAAACGCATTTCCGTTTATTTTTGGGTTGCCATTCAACGAGGGGGAGACCCCACTGTGCCGTGGTTGCGAGAGAGAATGAAGCGAATCCCAAATGGAATTTCAATTCAACTAAAAGCTCTCAAGTGTAAGCCCTAAGTAGGGGACTTACGTATCCCCTTCGATCTAGATGATATGATTGTTTGTCTTTCGATTTGGCTGATCGTGCAGTCGGCATTAGGGTGGACCGCACAAACAAAAACGAAAAAGAAAAGCACACGCCTAATCACCTGTCCACCCTAAATCAGCTCAAGGCCCCAACTTGAGTACGTTTTTCTTCTAGTGCAACTCCAAGTTCAGCACTTCAGCTCTTCTGCCTTGGGGCAACTTTTCTGGTCCAGCAGCAGCCACAGCAGCAGCAGCCGCATCGGAGCGCAAAACAAAACAACAACAACAACAACAATAAGAAAACACAGCGACCAAAGACAAATTCTTGCGTTTTTCCAAGAATTCACTCAATAAACTCAAACAAAACCCAAACATTTAACAAACGAACGAACCGGAGGCAACAACAAGAATAACAACAACAGCAACAACAACAACAACAGCAACAACAACAACAACAGCAACAACAACAACAAGCAACAGCAGCATCAGCGGCACTCAAACAAAGGCCAAGATAGAAGACCAAGTCACAGAAACCAAGACGCAGCCGAAGTTGCAGACGCAGTCAAAGTCGCAGACGAGCTGCGAGCAAAGCACAAAAAAAACAAATACAACAACAGCAACAGCAACAACAAAAATGAGAAGAAAATAACAAAACAAAACAACAAGAAAAACAAAACAAAACCTTAAAGGCGAACCAGGAATTTCAGAGACGAGAAGAACGAAGAGAGTTCGAGTTGGAGTTGGAGCTGGAGTTGGAGGAACTGAAATTGAAGCTGAAGCTGAAGCCGTGGTGTGAAACTTATTGGATCTGTGGGTGGAAATATTTACAGATTTTATAGACATAACATTAAAAAATCTGATATGAAATGAGGAATAATAAAATTAATGCACATAGCATGCAATGGGCTATTCAATTTCTCACTCAAAATTTAGCAAGAAAATTTGCAACGAAGTTTTATTAAATATAGAGTATTGGGATTTTAATATAGCAAAGTTACGGTAGATAAGCTTGCTGAAAAATTTCACCTTCAATAGGTTTAATTTTGGGAAGGTAATGCGGTTTACATGATGATCATGAAAAGAAGTTTCGAGAACTTGAAATCTCCCTCAACATGGTGAGCTAATGACCAAACTGCAATTCCAATGGAGAAGGCATTTTGTAGTGTACACATGGTACTGAACTCCTAATTCCAAAAGATATGCCAAATATCATATATATTATAATAATTGAGAATTAAGTTCATAAAACTCATGATTAGTTTTTCTTAAAAGTTTTAAGATTTATAACTCATATTGGATAAAGCTAGAAACTCCCAAAAAGAAGTTTCAAAAGTTGTATGAATTTTGCGAGCTTAACTTTAAAAATCTTGCAAAGCAATGAAAATTTTATAACTTTAGAGCACTATAAATTGATTGATTCAGTGTTAAGGCTCCTGCTATATTTCCTAGCATACTTTTGGGCGAGCTTTTCACTGCATAATTTTAAGCATGAGAAAAATCAGAGAGGGAAAATTTGATTGAATTTTACTTTTTATTTTTTATTTAAAAGGAAAATATTGAAAAAATAAAACATTTTTTCGCTGTGGGAATACTGAAAAATAGATAAATATTTATGTTTTTTAAGCAATGGACAGGAAAGAATTGGTAATCGGCTTCTAAGGGAGTGGGAAAAGCTTATAAGAGAGAATAAAGTATTAGTATCTGCCGTATATTGCAAGCCAGTGTTGGTAAACAGCAAAAGTCAATAAATGTGCAAATGATCGGTGTGGAACCTATATGGATATCGAGTAGGGAGTGCGAATAATGGCTCTAGAGTGATTTGTTTAAAATGTGGAGACAGTGAAGTGCGATTAACATTATAGAGTATATATTATATACTACATAATACTACAAAATTTTGATATCAAGATTAGACTTTGAATGTGGGTTCTGAGGGTTCGATTTGTTTCTTGAAATGAAGTATAAATACGAGTCTAAAGCTTCTAACATATAGAAGGCCAGCAACAGTTATTGTTGCTGTTGAGTTTCCCGCAGAATCTGCCCATTGCCAGTGGAATCTAAGCTACGGTCCGAGTTCAAGTCCAAGACAATGTCATCATCGTTGTCGTCATCGGCTCTGCCAATGTTTGGCTACTGATGGCGCTCCTGCTGCTGGCTGACTCCTAAGCGTTCCAGGCGAATCCTCTAAAAATTATTTATTAACATGGTAGAAATTCGCAAACAGGTTAAAACGACCAATCAAAACAACAGCAACAACAACAAACTGCAACGATAACAATAACAACAACAACAACAACAACAAAAAGCGGCGGCAGCCAAAGACCCAAAGTGCAGATTATATTAAAAGGCAGTCAGGCAGCCAGTCAGACAGACAAACAGACAGAGAGACGAAGAGACAGACGGGCAGACGGCCAAGCAGCCAAGTTGGAGTTGGAGTCGGAGTCGGAGTCGGGCCGACCGACTGGCAGACACATTTCGAAAAGGGCCAACATGAAATTCCATGAGAGTCATTGACTTTATTATTATTGGTTGGCTGGCTGGCGGCTTGACGTGGCTTGGTTTGCTTTGCTTTGGCTCGCCTCTGCCTTGCCTTTGGCTTGGCTTTGACTCGAGTCGAGTCGAGTCGAGTCAAGTCGAGTTGAGTTGAGTTGAGTTGATTTGCTTGAGCTGCTTGCTTGCTTAATTTTCTTGGGAAAGTTTTTTGTTGAAAGTTGGGCGGCTCTTTTTATTACTTATTGCTCATTTCTCATATATAATGTATACATATATTCCTTCATTCTTCCTCTTCTTCTTTTCACTTTTGCAACTGAAGTAGTTGGCGAAACTGAAATACTTTGTAATCATTGGCTCTATGGGTACATGGGTCTGTAGATATCTAGCCTAACCTTGTTTCAGTGCAAATATTTGCGGTTATCAGTCAAAGTGGATTTTTAGTGTTATTTCGGTGTGGGCATGAAAGATTGTAGTGCTTGGGTTTAGATATGAGATACGAGAGCTATTTATACGCTTACCTCTTCTGTCAACAGAGCCAAGGAGAACTTTTGAAGTGTAGCATTAAATTTTCGAGCCTCCTCCTTTTCTCGAGCCTCCTCTCATATCTTACAGCATCTACTTAAATACCTAACTTATTCCTTATAGAAATTAATCAAAGTTCCCCTATTTAACTTTCCACAACAAGATTTAAGCATTCACATAAAAATACGCTAAAAAATACCATTTTGAAACAAT
The DNA here is from genome assembly GCF_054131105.1 of Drosophila navojoa. Lineage (NCBI taxonomy): Eukaryota > Metazoa > Arthropoda > Insecta > Diptera > Drosophilidae > Drosophila > Drosophila navojoa. The sequence goes on along the minus strand of NC_142892.1, from coordinate 6,378,867 downwards.
TCACAAAGTCCATCTAAGGCATATTTCATGCTGTTAAACAAGCAACTCTCTCATCTCAGCCAGCCATTCCTCCATGCCAGCCATCCCCTCTGAAAATGAAGTTTTTAGCGAATTCCATTCATACCACGCCTCATTTTTCTTGGTATCGCTGATTTGGCCCAAATAAATAAAAGGCTGCATTTCGCGGCCCTCTGCAAATCGAATGACAGCCCGACGAGCGCACACACTCTAACGATCTTTGGCATTTATGGAATTTACAGAGTATTTGCGCACTCGCCCTCGCCCTTCCATAGAAATCCGAAGCCCAAAACTCTGAACGAGGCAAATTGATACTTTATTTATAGCGAAAACGAACGAAAATTGGGCGCAGCAACGAAAGCTTAAATAAGCAGAAAGTTTGAAGATTTTTTTTTGCAGCAGCAGCAGCGGCAGCAGCGGCAGCGACAGCGACAGCAGCTCTCCTTCTTTTTTTTTGTGGGCGCGCAAGTCAACAGAAATCTGCGCTGCGATCCGAACTGCGCACGAAGCATGATTGTTGTGTGCATGTGTGTGTGTGTGTATGTGTGTGTGATTTGGCCAAGCACTTTTGGTCCATTGGGTTTTAGAGGGAGCTGCCTCTATTGTTGATGGTAGCTGTTGGTGTCGCTGCAGCCGCAACCGTCGTCGCCTGACTCGTTGAGCATATGAATGAATTTATGCTTTTGTTATGTTGTTTTTTTATGCGTGTCTCTTTTCACCGGAATTCCATTCGAATACCTTATACGGCACTTTATTTGTACAACTGTGTGTGTGCGTGGGTTTTTGTTATCATGTTTGATTCGTCTCATTTTGCCGCTGCTCATCAATAAAAGGATACAAATTTAGCTATTCAGCATTTTTCTTTTTTTTTTTTTTTAAATATAAATAACTTCAATAAATACCATAACTAATACCAAATGCATACCTAGAGTAATGCAAATGCCTAACTAAATCGCATCACAAGTATCTGTTGTTATTCCACTGTGATTAGCTAGTCTCACTTTTTCCAAATCACAAATTTTTCATGCAATTGCAGAACGGCAAAATCAGAAACCCAAAAAGTAATCAACAATTCCGCAACTTGAGGCAGGTAGTCAGACACTTTGCTAGGTCAAGACAACAGATACGTGCAAGCATTGCTGTTGTTGTATGCGCCTTGTTATTGCTTCCCACGAACATTAATAAAACTGACACGTCTGCCATATGCCAAACTTCAGCAGCGCCGCATATTTTGGCTAAAACGTAGTCGACCTCGAAATGGCAGCACGTTGCAGCTGGAACTTGAGCGTTACAGGTTTTAAAATAGAATTCAAATTCGCGCGGGGGTTGTTGTCTTCGCTAAACACATTTATTTAAGGCTGGCAGCGCTCTTACTAACAGCTGCCACTGAATGCAATCAGTCTGGCAGCGCCACAGAGCTAATCGCGCGCTTTTCAAGCAAAAGCTTTGCTGATAAGAGAGGCTAATCAATGCAATGCAACTCAATAGTTTCTTATTAAAATTGAGTTCTGATAAGCTGAGCGTTTTAATAACAAGCGACAGTTAGGTAAATTGTCATTAATAAAATTGCTAACCAGCTGCCGCTGATACAAGACCCCACAACAAATAGCCAAACACACACGCAAACATTTATACAAATCTGTAGCTGATAAGGAAAATAGCAGCAGTAGCAGCAGCAGCAGCAGCGCAGCAGCATATATACAAAACAATTATGGACACAGCTCACGTAGTACTCAAATAGCGGTCGCTCGCTACAGAACACAAGTTTAATTGCTATCAGCACAGTTGATTGAACGAAAGACCCCACCGAACAAAGCAAAACGATGCGCAGCCTGAATCGCTTTCGTTTGATAACCTTCGATGTGACCAATACGCTGCTGCAATTTCGCACCAGCCCCGGCAAACAATATGGCGAAATCGGTGCATTGTTTGGTGCGCGCTGCGATAACAATGACCTGGCCAAGAATTACAAAGCCAATTGGTAAGCGCTTGAGATGGCTACAAATAAATCACAATTGAGATTTCCCTCTCTCTCATCTGGCAGGTATAAAATGAATCGTGATTATCCTAACTTTGGTGTGAACACATCGCCGCGACTTGAGTGGCAGCAGTGGTGGCGTCAGCTGATAGCAGGTAAGCGATAAACTGTGGCTGCCCCTCGGCTCAAGTTCAAAGTTCAAGAGCTTAAAATACATTCTCGCTGCTCCGGCCGGACAGGCACCTTTGCAGAGAGCGGCGCAGCCATACCCGATGAGAAATTAGATAATTTCGTTAACCATTTGCTGGAGCTGTACAAGACGACGATCTGCTGGCAGCCATGCAACGGCAGCGTGGATCTGCTTCAGCAGCTTCGCAAGCACAGTCTAACGGACAATAAACTCAAAGTCGGGGTCATTGCCAATTTCGATCCGCGACTGGATGCGCTGCTGCGCAACACAAAGCTCGATCGATACTTGGACTTTGCGCTCAATTCGTATACGGCGAAGGCGGAGAAGCCACAGTTGGCCATCTTTCAGCGCGCCATGGAGGAATCAAGGCTCTCGAATCTAAAGCCAGCCGAGTGTCTGCACATTGGGGATGGGCCGACGACAGACTATCTGGGCGCCAAGGAAGCGGGCTGGCATGCGGCACTGGTGCACGAGAAGAGTTACTCTTATTTGTCCAAGAAATACGGCACGGACATCAAGCGCAATCACGTCTTTCCCAGCCTCTATGACTTCCACAAGAAGCTATCGGATGACGCGGTCGTCTGGTAGAGAACAACAATAAAAAATTGTGCGCTTAAAAAACAGTTTCAATTATATTTAACAAACTACGTTTCGGGCTTGGGCAGCTGGGCTATAAATATGTTGCCCAGTGGATTCTGTGGCTTTTGGCTTTCGTGATCGTATTGCGGGCCAATGGCCCATAGCGATTCCAGATCATAATCCTCGCGAGCCTGGGGCGAAAAGATGTGCAGAGCAATGTTGCCTTAGGGAGAATATATTATTAAATGATGCTATAATTTTAAAGAGCATGGCAGTTGCTTACCCAAATCCATGGCCATCCAATCTCGACTTTTCTCGCCCTCGATGCGAGGCAGTATGTCCCCTTTGGAGCGCTTAATCTTGAACATGCGGCGCACAAATTCCGCCGTGGCCAACATATGACGATAGCTGCGTCCGCTACAAACAACTAGATGATCCACATACTTAAGTTCCTCGGGCACATAGCAAACAAATATATCATCCACATTCTCCTTGCGCAGCAGCTCAACCAAATCCTCAACATCAAAAACGCCGCGAATACCTCCTGCAATGGATTAGGTATAAATAATGCCCAATCAAGGTAATGACTCACACGCACTCTTCAAATTAAGACCCATATATTGATCCTCTTCAGCATCTAGTGGCAACTCTTGCTCCTGATAACGAGCCTCCTCCACATCAAAGATTTCAAGTGCTTCATCGTCGCGGAAGACTTTGTATTTATTTTGCACGCCGCCAGCTACAAACGATTGTTGTTCCTTTTCAGCGACTTTTGCATTTTTCTGCGGCTCAGGTTTGCTGAATTCATGATGAAAGCCACGTAAAATAGGCACGCTTAGGCGTTTGTCTCGAATCAATCGAAAAATGCGCGTTTTTATCATATTTATTTTAACCACGAATTGTTACGCGACTAAAAACAGCTGACTGCTATTGGGCGGGCCAACTTTTTTCACTAGGGGACCAGTGTGACCATGTGTTTGAGCACTAAGGTGCCAATCGATAGAACGATAGGTTTTGTTGCTCGCCATCGAAACATCAATTACTGCTAATTTTGCGGAAAGAAAAGAGGCGAGAAGGAGAAAAACATTACTAATCAAGACTAAACGCACGCATTTGGTGTTTTAACACAGTATCAATTGAATAATGTGTCAAATGCTGACCGTTTATAGTTAATAACTTATATATAATCGCCGCCAGCATTCGCGGTACAGCGTGTTAGCAACAGACGAACAACCAACCAACAAACCGTCAGACCGTCGCCGCAGTAGTCAAATTTTCTTACGCACTATTTGCTCGGTTGTTTCAGAGTCGTTTGTGTCTGTTGGTGTGTCGGTGTGTCGAAAACAAAACGCAAAACGTACGAAAAAGAAAAGTAAGCAAGCTAGCGAGCGAGCAACAGCAGCAGACATTACAAATAAATCGAAATTCTAAAATAACAAGCAACACACACAATCATAATTAAGTGTACAATGAGTGAGAAACGTGCTGCAACGCCGACGAGGGATAATGCCAGGCTCAAAATCGAACAGGAATATAATGACAAAAAAAATGGATCGGGTTGGAATCGATACTACAAGGTAAGTGTACCACCATATCATTGTATATTGTACACCTAAAGAGGAACAGCTACATACAGGCAAGAAGCAGAGCACGAGCAAACACGCACACACAACTACAAGCATGTACATTACACACACTCACAGGCATGCACACTCACAGGCATTCACTCGGGCGCACACATACTATTTTATTCCTTTTTTCATTCGATTTCCACGAAAATGTGATGAGTGCGCAAAAGGCTTCTGCAGATGCCGATGCCTCCAACACCACCAATACACACACACATGTACACGGCAAAAAAAAAACAACTATACATGTATTCGTGTAGTGTCTGTGTAGGCACGCCGCTCACGGTCAGCCCCACTGCGCTATTATTTTGTTGTCGTTGTTGTTGTTGTTCCCATCGCTGTCATGTGAGCGTGCGCCTGTATTTGTAGCTTTTGGTGTCGGCGTTGGTCAGCAGCCGCAGCAGCAGCAGCCCAACTCCGGTCTTTGGCTTTAGTTTGTGGCGCTCGCGCAGCGTTTGGCCGAAAATTTCACAGGCACATTCTCTCAAATACACACACACACACACACATGTAGAGAATTTGAGTCGCTCACTGTCGTACACGCACACATGCAAAACATCGCTAACGCTCACCTGCTGCACTTTGCATGCGCTCTCGCTTGTTGCTCTTGGATGCTGCTGCTGCGCTGCCTCTTCTATTCTCTCTTTTTCCCTGAAATTCGCTTCAGCTCTGATACACTGTGGCCAATTTCTGCACTGGACTTTTGAATGGGTATGCAGTCAAGCGAACTGCTACGATTAGGATTGCCAAAAATTGTTTTGACGTTATTACTATTATTGATAACAACAAAAGAGAAAAAATGCGGCGTACACCTCGTAAGCATTTGGAGTTCTGCGAATTTCTTGTCGGCGTTTATACATAATTCCAGGAAATACATACGTATTTGTGTATGTGTATGTTTTGAATTTCAATTGTTTTGATTGCTACCCACTGATATATATTTGTAATTGTTGCTTACTCTTTAGCAAATTCATTAAACAACACAGACACAATTCTAGTGCTGTAAAGGAGCACAATTGCAATCTGTCTGCCTAGCGAACGTAAATAAAATTGGCAATGCACAGGACTTGCGAATGCAAGTTCTTTGTCTCTCGCTCTCGCTCTCTCTTTTTCTGTCATACACACACGCATACATATAGAAAGGGCATAAGTCTCGGTGTCTGGGCCTGGATTTCTTTTCAGCTTCCAATGCCACTGCGGCTGTTGCTGCTTCGTCTACCAGAGCTGGAGTTTCTGCTTTATGGCCAGTTCCGGCGAATTGTGTCTTCAGCTGTTGCTTTAGCCCGCTTCTTCTTCTTTGCCACTCACTTGAATTTGGATTTCACGGAATTTAACTTCGCAGTTAGGATGACATTGCCTGCTGCGTATCTTTGTGTGTGTGTGTGTGTGTGTGTGTGTGTGTGTGTGTGTGCGTGTGCGTATGTATGTGTGCTTGAATTTTTGTGTAATAAACTCAATTTGTTCTCAGACCGCCATCCTTTGTGTGCGTACGTGTGTGTGTATGTGTGTGTGGGTCCTTTGTGCGCAGCGAGGATAATCTAACTTTCCCACTAACTCGACATCGGCGACAGTCGAGCTTGATGAAATATCCAAATTGTTTTTCGCTTGAAAGCATTTCCTTTGTACAAACGAACATTTCCATTTAATTATGTTCCTCCTCCTGCGCCGCCTCCAACAGACGCAACAAAAATAATAATAGCAGCAGAAAACGTTTCAAATTGTTTGATATGCTTTATGGTCACTTTAAGCTACAATTATTTACCGTATTGTGCTGCTTTCTTATGCTATTTTTCTCTTTTTTTTTGCCTTTCTTGTATCACCTTTGCTTTGGCTTATTATGACAGTAACAACAACAACAGCAAAATATCACACAGACTGTGACGATCGCGTTGCCCACATTCTATGTTGTTCGTTATTTGTTGCAATAAAATTCATGCAGCATGCAATTCCCATACCCCGTAAAACATGTGGTTACACAAGGTGTATATTAGTTGTTAAGTTAAGTCGACAATATTTAGCTCGTATTCCCTGGAAAGAAACCATAATTGTCGATTGGGAAGGAAGAACGAAAGTGAAATATTGAGAAAACAATTTAATTAAATTTCTTATTAATATTAAAAGTGAAAAATCCTCTTGTACTAAGCTAACAAAAAATCTGCCGTTTAGTGTTTATGTTCTATGTATGTATTTACCTATTGAGTAGACAATAAATTGAATCTGTGTTTTTTTCTCTCTCTCTCTCTCTCTCCGGATAAACAGTTGTTGATAAGAAAGAAGTTCGCTGGTAACAGTTACAGTGCTGATAAGAGAATTGATGCTTATCGTAGATATTTTTGGCTTATACGCATATATTGTATTGTTCCTGAGTCGCTTATCTCGCTCTCCCCTGTCTGTGTCTATGGCGCGCATCGCCCCTCTTTTGCACACTCTTGTTGTTATCGGACATTGTTCTTTTCAATTAAATTTCATAATACTCGCCACAGTCGTCAGCCTCAATTTGTGCTGATTATCGAGGAGTGGCTTGACGACTTAATATAACTGATTCACCTACTTAATGACGAACTGACAATTAGCAACTGATTTCAGTTTTTCGCACTGCAATCACAAAAACACAAAAAAAGAAAAAAAAAACTGCGTCGCATACAATACCACGAAATAAAAAAACTCGAGCAGCAACAATAAAAAATACAAAAATAAGTGCATTAATGCCGCATGCCTCGTTAGTCATAACTCATCTGCCTCCCCTCGCACTCACTGCCTGATTCACTGCCATTTAAACACTGAATGCAAATTGCACTACTTAGCCAAGTGGGCAGCAATTGGCTTTGAGCTAAACTTAACTAGAGTGGATCAATGGCATTGAACTTGTTGTTAGCGGTCGGTGCGATATGAAGAGTAGGCCTATAAATGCGCCAATTGATAACGAATAACAGTTACCAAGATTATACCGTTGGCCAAGCAATTAGTCATGCCCTCAATCTGCTTGACTAAGAGAATAGACACGGCCAAGCCAATCAGTCGCTATGCTAAGATAACGCAACTTGTTGCCCATGACTGGTTGTCGAGCACGCAATGTAAGGGCAACCCCAAAAAAAAAATTTACTATCTATTTGCATTTTGCTTTCTGCATAATTGTGAATCACACTGTGAAATTCCGCAACGTCATAATTGATTGTGGTCATTGTGTTTTTGCTTGCAGGAAATATGTGAAATATGCGAACGCGTGGCCAAAACGCAAATGTACACCACACTGGAATCGGATCGTCCACAGAATCGAGGGCTGAATCGATATAGAGATGTCAATCCCTATGATCATTCGCGCATTGTGCTAAAACGCGGCACAATTGATTACATCAATGCCAACCTGGTGAAGGTGAGTCAGTGAGACCTCAATTAATGAAGCATCCAAGTAATATCGTCCCTTTCAATATTCAAAAACAATCGACAGCTGGACCGTGCCGATCGTCAATATATACTGACACAGGGTCCGCTGCAGGATACGGTGGGTCACTTTTGGTTGATGGTCTGGGAGCAAAACTCACGCGCTATTCTAATGCTCAACAAGCTGAAGGAGAAGAAGCAGGTTAAATGCCATCCCTATTGGCCGGATCAGCTGGGAGCCAATAATGCGCTTAATCTGAAAGATGTTAATCTGTCTGTGGAGCTGATTCGCTGCGAAAACTATCAGAACTTTGTGCGGCGGTGGTTCAAGTGAGATAGCCTTACGGAAAAGCATGCTTGACCAACAATCACTAATTTATCGCTTATCTTAGATTAACTGATCTCGAAACGAATAAGAGCCGTGAAGTTATGCAATTCCATTATACAACCTGGCCGGACTTTGGCATTCCCAGTTCACCGGATGCATTTCTAAAGTTCTTACAGCAGGTGCGCGACTCAGGTGCACTGAAGGAGGATGTCGGCCCAGCTGTGGTCCATTGCAGTGCCGGCATTGGACGATCTGGCACATTTTGCCTGGTCGACTGCTGTCTGGTGCTGGTGGACAAGTATGGCGAGTGCAATGTATCGAAAGTACTGTGCGAACTGCGCACCTACCGACTGGGACTTATACAAACGGCTGATCAGCTGGACTTTTCATATCAGGCAATAATCGAAGGCATCAAAAAACTGAACGATCCTGTACGTATATTGACGACCAATAAGAGATTACGCTTGAATTTCGATTTCAAATAGATAAAGAGTTCATAAGAGCAGGCCACATCGACCATCACCGTTTAAACAGACCTTTGATGGGTTAATGATAATATTGTATAGAAATTGTGTTGCAAACTAAAATGTTATGAATTAATAATTGATGAAATGTAGGTAAATGTTTAAAACAAAATCATAAGTTTGTTTTATAAAACCGTATGCTTTAAATCAAATATGTTAATTTGTAATTATTTTAGCTGTGCTAGATGCTTTTTTGAACTTCTTGAGTTTTTGAATGAATTGTGGACGAAATGTTTTAGTTTTTTTTTGCGATATGTTTTGCTAATTTGTATCATTTATGTTTGCAGAGCTTTCTTAGTGCTGAAGAGCCAATCATTAGCAATGAGACGGATCCGCACATGCAGGATGAGCAACCGCCTCCATTGCCTCCACGTTCTCATTCGCTGAACTTGCCACTGGCGCCCAATACAGGTGGAGTGCTCTCTCTGGATATGCGAGCAGCGCAAGCCAATGGCGACAATGTTGCCGTAGGCGATGACAATGGCTTAATAACCGCCGATAAGCAGACGCTGAGCAGCAAGGATGCTCTCAACAATATCATAACCAGTCAACCTGAGATCGTAAATGCCGAAGTGGCAGATAGTTTGCTTAACAATCGTCCACTTCCGCCGCTGCCCAAATTGCCAAAGCATAGCGAACTGGAATCGGATAGCGATGACGACGACGAAGCCTATGATGACAACGATGACGACGATGAAGATGAGGAATATGAGAATATTAATGAACACAAGGCAGAGCCTGCCAATGGCGATGTCACAAACCTAAAGCCCCATGAAGATGATGTTAATGCCAACAGCGAAAAGCCAACGGCGATTGATCAGCATAAGGTCAACGGCATTGATTTGACGAGGTATATAAGGATGCAAGATATAAATATACATAAGTTAAATATTATAATTAATTCAAATTATCATATTTTCAGTACCGGGGATGAGCTGAAACGACGAAAACGCAATGAATACCAAGCGAATCTGGAACAGAAAGTCAACGAAATTAAGCGCAAACAGCGTGAGAACGAGGACAATCAGCAGGCGGCGAAAAAACGAAGGTCATTACTCACATATATTGCCGCTGGTGTTGTTGTGGGCGTCATTGCCGTCTACGCGTACACAAAGCTAGGTTAAGTCCTTGAAGTTAGCCACAGACGATAGTAGTAGACCGTAGTAGTTGTAGCAATTGAATCAGAATATAGTGGCATAGTAGCGTGACAGTGATTCCCAATTCTGGGCATATGTATCTATGTATGTGTATGTATATGTATGTATGTATGTAGGTCTTATCGAGCTAACATCAAATGTCAGCGCGACACAAATCTTGCACACACACACACACAAACACGCACAGAGATACAAATACACCCATACACACATGAGTTGGACAGCGAACAATGCGATGAAAAAGTCGCATTAGTTGAAACGATAATGACAATGCAAATTAGGGAATTTTTTTTATATAAAAGAGAAAACAAAAAAAAAACCGGACAAGAAATAAACAACAGCAACATATAAAACTTAGGAAAGCACAAAAGTTAGATTCTTGCGCAATAGACTGACATTTTAGAACAAATTTTTCTCGATACACTTAACAAAAAAAAAGAAAGAAAAAAAGTAAAATCTATAACAATGAATGAAACACATGCAAACAAAAAGAGGAACAGAACAAACCTTAAAACATATATATCTATCTATATATCGACTTGAATTAATCGTGCAAATGCATTTTTATTTTGCGCTCGCTAACCTATGTACAATTTTTTCACTTATTTGAAATAAAACAAAAACCTTATAAGAAGAAGACGAGAAAGAAACGTTGCTATCTAAACTATTTTATATGTATATTGTGCACGATCGACCACGCCCATGCCCACGCTTCACTTGTTGTTAAACACTTACGTTTCGTAAACATTTTGAAAGACCAGTCTGTGCATTCATATATATTCAAATACATATATGTATATCTAAACATATACATATATGTAAGTATGTGGATCCGTACGCGATGTGTTGTTATTTATGAGGAATTATGATGAAACACACTTGTTTTACTAATTTAACGGCAATGAATGCATTAATGTGCCAAAACAAAAACCAAACAATTGAATGGAAGAATTGAAATTAAGAGGAAAATGGAAATTATTGGAAAGCTATCTTTTGCGCGCTTTTTGAAATTTACTTTACCAAAAAAAATAATAAATAAATAAATAAAAAATCGAAGAAGAGGAAGAGTAAAACGGAAACGAACAAGAAAATTAAATTGAAATTGGAAATTGCAAACGCCGATTAAAGCAATAAAAATAATGCAAATATGTAGCACAAACAATATATAAAATTTATATATATACATATATAAAATAATGGAAAATCTATATATAACATAATATATGATACGAGGGAAAATATTTTGTATTCTAACAATAGCATTAAAATATTTGTGAACTTAAAGCAGATGAGATGATAAAACAAAACAAAAAAGCAAAAGAATGAGTTAAACTATTTAATGGTATTTAGTAGTAAGACACTATCTTTGGACCCCCTCCTTCACATTTTCCAGCATATACAAAAACATATATACATATACATATATGTATACATTATATATTAAAATACACATAAAATACGTGTAGCGTAAGAAAAGAGCGTCACGGATGAAGAAACGCAAGTAAAACTAAATGAATTATTTTTATATGTGTAATTCACAAATTTAACAACTAAAATTTAACCAACCACCCACAATGAGAAAGCGAGTGCGCTTAGAATGACGACGACGACGAAGAAGACGATGATGATTTTTATAATATACATACATATATAAACCTATTAAAAAATACATATTTATATAAAATATATATTTAAAAAACAAGTAACAAATGAACAATACCTATAGTAATACCTAGTTAACTGAACATTGGCTAAGTACACTGACACAAATCCAAAAAAAAAAAAGAAAAAACACACACACAATAATATAAATATATATATCTATATTTATAAATATATATCACATTCGGTATATATCTAAATATATATATTTATATGTATATGCCTAATGAGTAAAGAGACAAAAACGAAAGTATTCAAATAAAGTTACATTTAAGATACAAAGCCAAGTCAATGAAGAGACGTTTTATTTTTGAATTTTATTAAAAAATTATGATTTCAATGCTCTTATTTGATTACAGACGCCCGAAGCACCGCAATATACCTAAAGCAAAGTAAGCTGCCTGCAAAATCGACCCATTTGTCAGTTGGGAGGCATCCACAACGCAATGCACGATGAACATATCATTTCCCACGTTTGTAGAAATTAATTAGAAGAAGAGAGAGAGAGAGAGAAAAGAGCGAAGCAAAAATAAATAACTATTTTTAAATATTGTTTTATATTTGTGTTTTTCAAATGTATTCGAACATAACGTATTCTCCATACTATCATCACGTAACGCAATGACTATCGATAGCTTTTAATGTTATCGAGCGTATGCGATAAGAAAAGGGATGTACTCGATTCTATGATAGCACTAAAAATACTCAATTGACGACTTTGTTTTCGTTTAGCGACTATAAAGAAATTTATTTTATAATAATTGTCAAAGTAGCAGGTGCTGGTTCTAAATTTTATCAAATAGCAACGAAATAGAATGCCTGCAATAGAGGAGGCACAAATAACTAAATATCTATCCAAGGTACGATGAGTCATGTTTTTTGAGTGTGTGCCATATCCATCCTCTACTGCCCAACACGCAATATTAAAATCATTATTTGATTAATTGAGTCTCGTTAACAGTATAAAAATGTTGCGGCCACTAGGAAAGATGTTGTGGATGTCATTACTGCGTACCGCTCCCTGACGTATAATTTAGAAAAATTTGGTGAGATAAAGCCATATTTGCTGACTAAGATTTACAACTACAAACGATTGAACAATTTTTTATTGTCCCCCAGTGTTTAACGATGGCAGCGTTAAAGATTTGTTTGCGTTGCAAGGCACAATACCAGTGGTCTACAAAAGTAAGTGGTGATTATTCCATATATAAGGCAAGCTTTTATAGTGGTGATATATGTGTATTTCACAGACAACACCTACTACATTCCCATATGTATCTGGCTGATGGACACTCATCCACAAAATGCACCAATGTGCTTTGTGAAGCCCACGCCAACAATGCAGATCAAGGTGTCCATGTATGTTGATCACAATGGCAAGGTGTATTTGCCGTATTTGCATGATTGGCAACCGCATAGCTCGGATCTGTTATCACTTATACAAGTTATGATTGTGACATTCGGTGATCATCCGCCCGTTTACTCTAAGCCTAAGGAACAAGTCGCTGTGCCATACCCAGCGAATTGTAAGTGTTATTGAATCCAGTTTTCGATTTCGAGTTCCTAATAGTCTACCGAACTCGCAGCTTACATGCCTCAGCCAGGCGGCGCAGGTGCCTCCAATCAGTTTCTACCTTATCCAAACGCAAGTGGCGCTAGTGGTGGAAGCTTTCCGCCGTATCCTACTGGTGGTGCGAACATTATGCCCTACCCACCAGCAGGTGGACAGCCTGGTAGCTCTGGTGGCTATCCGCCATACATGAACTATCCACAGCCTGGCTATCCAGGTAGCATTGGATATGTAAGTGCTTTCACATACAAAATAAAAATGAAATAATTTTATCATGATGTACATTCATCCTTATAGAATCCAGCTAGCGCAGGCACTCCTAGCTCAACAGGCACCATAACGGAAGAGCATATCAAAGCATCACTTATTAGCGCCGTTGAGGACAAGTTAAGACGTCGCATACAGGAAAAAGTTAATCAGTATCAAGCTGAAATCGAAACATTGAATCGCACCAAGCAAGAGTTAGTAGAAGGTAGTGCCAAGATAGATGCCATCATTGCCCGCCTGGAACGTGAGGAAATTGAACTGCAAAAGAACATAGCTGTATTGCGAGAAAAGGAGGAAGAGTTAAAGAAAAGTCTAGAGAGCCTGGAGAATGCTGAGGCCATTGATCCTGATGAGGCAGTAACCACAACTGCGCCTTTATATAGACAGTTAGTAATCTGACTATATATTTAACTGTAATAATCGATTAATTGCTTTTATAGATTACTTAATGCCTATGCTGATGAAGCTGCCACAGAGGATGCCATCTATTATTTGGGCGAGGGTCTGCGTGGAGGTGTCATCGATCTGGAGACGTTCTTGAAGCATGTGCGCCAACTCTCTCGCAAGCAATTCATTTTGCGTGCCACAATGCAAAAGTGTAGACAAAAAGCTGGATTGGCTGGCTAATAGAAAATGAGTGAAATGGGTGGCCCAGTCTGTTGCAGTTACATTTTCATTTGCAGTTTTTCAAGTGCAACAATTATTCAGACCGCACACAATATGATATGTTATTCTAATATATTCGGTAATGCTTTAAGTAAAAATTGAATCTTTGAAATTAAATATGTATATGAATAAACCCCAACGTACGTTCACACGCCTACATTTAATTTTATTCAATCATGTTCGGTTTATATATAAATATATATCTTAAAAGGGGAATGCTTGATTTGTCTTGCCTCTCATACGTAAATACCAACGGTTAGTAAGAGAAACAAAATTCCAAATCCAAGGAATATCGACGCGCAGAGACTGATCAGGAGCTCCTTAATTAATGTGCTTTCCTTCGAGCTCTTCCGCGAGACAACAAATACGAAGAACCAAGCAGTAAAGAATGTTCCAATTATGAGTAAAACTGTGGCTAGGTGTGGAAAGACAGCTGGATTTACCGGTGAAACGTAGCGTTGCATGTGCTCCATGCTGTAAAATCAAATGAAAAGGTTCTTTAATGCATATTAACGCTGCAATTTATGTTTTATTTACATTAAATTGGTGCTTGGAGTTTTTGTTAATTTCCTGCACTTGTACGTGGCCCGGCTTGCAAACAGTTATGGTTGCTCTATAAATTATCGGATTATTGCGTTGCTCAACACTCTTGCATATCGATTTATTTGAAAATACTGTCGATATATCGCTGGTAGAACAACAACTCATTCGGCTCCAGTCAAAACGTGGTTTTGTGTGAAATTATAATAGAGATATTAAAATAACAAGATTTGTTTTTAATGCTAAAAATAAACATAGTGGCAGGCAACTACTACAAGCATTGGCACGATGAGCGATGTCAGTAATCAAAAGCAAAAATCATAACTGCGTAGTCAAGTGACTTTTCGTTTTGTCTCTTATTTTTTGCAGCTTGAAGAAATGGACCCTGAGCAATTAAATGAGCTGGAATCAATTCTTTATGCCTCCATACACTACAATGATGCAACTAGTGAACAGCAACAGCATACACTAGCTGGAGATGTGGATGTGGACGCACAGAATATGCCACCGCCGCAACAGCAAATAGAACAACAACAACAACCACAGCAGCAGAATCAGCAGCAAAAGCAACAACACCGATTTGTTAGTAACAAACGAATCATCAACAATGCGACTGCAAAGCCTCGATACTGGGCTGATAACAATAGCGAAACTGCAACAGTAAATGATAATTTGACATCAAAACCAAAAGGCACAGCTGAAAGTAAGTTTAATTTGGGTTTCATATACCTACCTACCTACCTACACATATGCTTATATTGTGATATAAACGTGAGCGACTGCGCTGACAAAAGTGTTTTACATATGTATGTACATATTTTCATATGTATATCGATATATTTAATGCATTTTTATAGACTAGTTAATTCGTGTTACTTATTTAAAATTGCTTATATATATGTGTGAGTGTGTGAACTTATATCCAGAAATTTGAACGAGTTTTGTATTTTATTTATGTTTTTTTGAAGATACCAAATTTTGTATCGACGTTGCTTAGCAATTTGAAATTAATTTTTGTCACACAAGCATTTACATTCAAAATTACGTATTGAATTCTCTGGCTAGCACCATGCTCCGTCAGATAATGGCCGCATCGCGTGTCCTACTTGATCGCATAAGCGATATTAATTACTATATTCTTGTTCTATTTATGCTGAAGTTGTTGTGCACAATTATTTACATGGACTATTATTATGTTTATTATGGATACGATCTGCTTTATTGGCTGGATGGGATAGAGCGTAATCCCGTAGCTTATATATTTTCCTACATTGTCCTCACTGTGGGCGTTCATGTTGTGATGTCATGCGTGGAGGTCACCATACTATCCAAATTGATCAGACGGAACAGGAGCCGCTATAATAAGCCGCGTCAATATTTTGAGGAGCGATATAGGCGATTTGTACTGATGCGTCTGGTGCACCAGCTGGATAAAGCATTAAAAATGCAGAAACGTTTCTCAGAGCAACCGAATCAAACTAATGACATGGCTATACTTGAGGATTTGTTTTCAGCACATCGGCAAATTCATCAAGCTGTTGACGATTTTCGCACCGCTGTGGCTATATTATTGTGGCCCAATCGTGCCGATTTACAAATGGACGCATTTATACTCTATCACATTGATGAGGGTCAGTTGAAGGATCTCAAGCGTCACGGCTACAGCCTGAGACGTCCCGAAATAAAACATATTCAGAATGAGTATCTGAGGAGCTTGCTAAATCCACTAGGATATTGAACAATATCACAACTATGTATATTTGTAAATCAATGATTTTTGGCTCTAATAGCTTGCAATAAAATATATGTGTGTCTTTCATACAATAAAAATTAAGTATATATCTTACAATCTTCTCATTGCCACAGCTCCTACCACAGCCGACGAGCCGGGTTCAACTACAGAGCAGGATAAGCGAGAGACGGATTCCACAAAGAAGTTCAACACTGCCAAGAAGTCCGCTTCTTCAACCAAACAGTCAAAAGCTCTCACTCCTGTTCAAAAACTTCTGCAGCAACAACAAATGCGTCAACCACCAAAGGTGCAGCCTAAAAAACAGCCACAAATACAAACACCACCGAAACCACAACAGAAGTTGAGCCCAAAAACTGAATATGATGAACCTGAACGTTTTGATCAACGCCTTTTGGTGGCCATTCCATCCAATTGGCCAATCGGCAAACGTCAGCAGAAAGGGCCATTTGGCAAGGCCAATCGAAAGCTGGAGCAGCATCAGCGTCTTGCAGAGAAGCGTCAAAAATCGAAGCGTGCGCAGGCCAACAAGAAGCTAAGGCAGAACAAGGGGAAGCCCTTGGAGCTAATCGATCTCGTGGATAGTGAAAAATCCTCAGATGCTGACGATGTGGTGATTGTGCCGTTGCCACCGGTACCTATTATAAATGTCGATGCCAGCGATGAGGAGCAGGACCAGCAGCAGCAGCCAGAGCTGTCTTATCTGGAAGAGAATGCCATGGATGCAGCCGATGTTAGTTTGACCGGCGATCGGCAAACCACAGAACAAGTCGCCATGGCTTCGCAGCTGAATTCACCTTCGAGTTCCGTGTTATCTAGCGATGACTTCATTGTACAAAAGGATACGAGTCGCCTGCTGGCCGAACGTGCTCGCGCTACGGACGAGGATCTGCTCGTGCTAACAGAGAATGCTATGCGAGCAGCCGAGCCGGTCAGCGAGGAGAAGGAGCAGGCGGCGGACACCTCTTCGGAATATGAGTTTGTGCCGCCCTCTAGGCTGGAAGAGATCAAACAGAACTATCGTGTGGATGAGCAACAATTTCGTGCTCTGGATGTCTATGAGAGCGAATCAGATCTCACAGAGAGCGGTGTCTACTGCAAGGCCAAACAAAAGCCTGTGCCAACAATTATACGCAACGTGGACTCCGACTCGGATTTGTCGGACATCGAACAGGTCATAGAACCCATTGTGAGCAAAACAAAGCGTTTGCGCAAGCGACGCGCTTCGAGCACCAACCAAAGCCAATCGGATCCCAATAATGAGTGCGATCAGAATGAAACAGAGAGCGATGATGATGCCGGTGTGCAATCAACAGGTGTGCCGGGCATCGCACGTGGTATGGCTGTGGAGCGTTGCAAGCGTAAAATACGACGCATTAGTCAAAGACGAAACTCGGAGAGTGTGATTCCAGCAGAGCAGCATAAGAAGACACCCGTTGATGACGCCAGTTCAGAGTCAGCGGGAGAGGAGTCGCTGCCCACAGCACGTCAAATCGCTGAACGATTGCTCAAACAGAAGAAGGAAAGGGAACGGGCTACACCCGAGCAGCGAAATGATGAGACTATGGACAGCATTGGCTCCGATGCGAATACTGAGGATGAGGCAGAGATGAATGATGCGATTGTGGCAGTCTGTATGGAAATTGATAAGCAGAAGCAGGAAGTGAGCACCACAAAGCCGGACCAGGAGCTGGAGCCGAAACCGGAGGGAGAAGCAGAGGCGGAGGCAGAGGCAGAGGCAGAGAATATTGAATCGAATGAAGCTGAAGTAAATAATATTAAAATTCAGTCTGAGCCACAGCTGGAAGCAGAGGTGGCTGAGGTGCAAGTGGTGCACAATTTGCCGGCGTTGGAGGAGGAAGTGAATGTCAAGGATTTGATTGGGTGGAATGATGAGATGTGTCGCTTCTACAATGACAGCTGGCATGGTGAGAATTTCAATCTGCAGAAGATATTGAGGGGCATGTCAGGTAAGTGCTTCACTTTATTAATTAAATACAAATAATTGTTTGTATGATATTAATTGCTCGATTTGTAGGTCAACGCAGCGAGTGGCGCATCAACCATGCCGATCGCTTTCCGCCTGCGCGCAAACGCTCGAATCTGAAGTGCAGTAATTGCTATGAAATGGGACATATGCGCTCCAAATGTCCGCGTCCACGCAAGCCCATCATTTGCTACATGTGCGGTATGACAGGGCATGCCGAGCCACGTTGCCCCAATGCCATGTGTCTGGGTGTAAGTCGCATATTATATAGATGCTGTGTTGTTCTGTAGGGTACTTGTAGAATATAGCTAATGGTAATAGAGGCTTAGATAGTTGGAGAAGTTACATAGTCATACTTATATCGCTTTTACTTATATCGCTTTTCTCTATCTCTTACAGTGTGGCTCCAAGCAATCTATCTATGTGCAGACTTGCAATAAATGTTCGTTTCATACCCGGATGATCTGCCAGTTGTGCAAGATGCGTGGCCACAGCAGCGACAAGTGCCCCGACTTGTGGCGTCGTTATCACTCCACAGTAAGCTGAATGAATTAAATCGAAATACGACATTAAGTCTTACTCTCTTTCCGTAGACCCGCACCAATGCGGTGCTAAACAGCAACGTGCAGTATCGCACAAAGCACTGCAGCTATTGCGCCCAACGTGGTCACCTCTTTGAGGAGTGTCGCCAGCGCATGGGCGAGTTTCGCAATGTAAACCACACCATTCGTATTATATCACATCAGAAGGTCTACCAGGATCGCAGTGAACCCATTAGCTATCTGACTGACTTGCGCTCTTCATTTTCCTTTGATTTGCATTTTCACTTTAACTGGAGCTCAGCGTTTTCGAAGAACAGCTGCTATGCACGCTTTCTCAAGGCAGTTGGTTTGGCGAAGCCGGCGGAGAAGCGCAAGAAGAATGCTCCAGTGCAACAGCAGCAGCTGAAGCTCTATACAAATGATTATGTGCCCAATCCACACGCCAGAGCATCACGTCGTAATTCAACAGTTACAACCTCTTCGGCGGTTGCTGAGGAGCTGCCAGCATTACCTGATACTGCTTCGGTAGCGGTAAAAGATTCAAAAGTAGCTGCAACAAAGCCTGCTTCCGAAGAAATTCAACAGGAGGAGATTAGCAGCAATTTTGAGAGCAAGTCTACAGCATCCAAAAAACCCTGCAGCAACAGTAATGCTTCGAAATCCACTGTCACCCCACATGATTTGGACTCGGACTCGAACTACAGCTTCTCCGAGCACTTTGAGGTGCCCAGCTCCACGACTAGAACAAATGAGCCGGATAGTGAAGCACCACCGGCGAAAACAGGACCCATGGAGAATCTGCCCGATATAATACCACTTAGCACTAACGAAGAAGATGAAGCCAATGATGCGACCATCAGCACTAACAGCCAGGGTATTTCCATGTGTGTGAACAGCAAACCGGCTCCAGCAACAGCAACAGCGCAGCCAGAAAGCTTGCCAGATGTTCCTTCAGAGGCGAAGATTCTCATGGCACGTGATCAAATCGAATATCTGTTCAGTCCAGAGGGTCGCGAGTTCTTATCTGCTTCAGCTAAGCTTTGCAATGTCAGTGTGCGCATGGACTTCAAGGAATACGGCTATGTGCTCGTTATCTATGGATTGAAGAAGAACCAGGAGGACCTACAGCTTAGGCTATTGCGTCGCAATCAGGATGTCAAGCGCAAGAGCATTGAATTCCAGAGCCAAAAGCCGCCAAAGCGCATCGATGTGCTCATACGTTTTATGCGCGATGGCATCAGCAGTTTGGCTGGAGATCTGGGCAATGCCAAGGCGCATTATTTCCGCATCAAGGAGCTGGAGCAAATGAATACCAAAAGTGGCTACAAACTGGCCGAACGCAAGCGTCGTCTGCTCAATATGATACTATTTGGGCAGGCAGGTCTGAGCAATGGCAACATGCACTTGGATCAACTGTTGATCATACTGAAGCGTCTGTTAAATGAGCATGCTGGCGATGAGAACGCCACACCTGCGATGCGCAATGAAATCGAAGAGCATTGGCGCATCATATTCAGTGCTTATCCACATCCCAATTATGAATCGCTGCTGCAGGCCTATTTCAAGTTGGATGTAAAGAACCGCATGAGTTCGCTGAACATTGAGCCAGCTTTGCTTGGCCAGCAGGTTGTTAGCAAGAAAAGAGAGCGCATTGCCTCGCCACCACCCGCTGGAGCCACTGATTCCACCAACAAGACTTCTTCGCCCAACAAACGTGTTCTGCTAAATGCCAAATGGGCTGATCAACAGCAGAGAGGACCCCCACCACCGCCTTTATGGAAACCTGATGAACGCGCACAGTCCTCACCTGTCGCACAGCCGACTAGCAATTCACGTAATGCTAAGCTACGCACACAGCCACATGCCAAGTCGGCGGGGCAACAGAAGAAGCAGTTGCCTCCCCCGCCGCCCATTTGGCAACACGAGGAGCAGCAACAGCAACAACAGCAGCAACAGCAACAGCATCAGCAGCAGCAGCACAATAGCTACAACAACAAGCAACGCATACCAAAGCAGCAGCGAGACAAGCCTCGCCCCGTCCAACAGCAGCAGCAGCAGCAGCAGCAGCAGCAACAACAGCAAAAGCATTTATTACCCTTTAACAATATGCAGCAACGTACACCAGTTGGCAAACTGCACTTGCAACGCAATCGTCCGCTGCAATCCGAATGCGTGCGCCTGTTGGCTGGCATGGAGCGTGGTGATTCCCGCATCAACACGGATGCATCGAAGCCCTCCATGTTCTGGTCACGAGAATCGCTGAAATATCTTGACGACCTGTTCAAGATGACGTCAAATTCGGAGACGTTGGAGCGCCTGCAACGCGTGCTGGATCGTTCGCGTCGAGGAGAGCTGTCGCATAACGACTATCGTGCTGTGATACGGCTGCACTCGCTAATGGAGCCCCACTGAGCGGGGTATCATCTTATCAATGGGGGACTTAGATTAAGAGAACATAAATAATGGAATCATAATTATGGGTATATATCAGATATAATACCCAGCACCGAATAAATGAAATCTTGACTTGAGTTTGACTAATGTTATAATGCACTTAACGTTTATTTACTCTTTGGTTATGAAACATAGATTAGGCTTAGATCGATAATACAAATAGTTAATACACCATCATGTGGCTGATTTCTTGCTCTAATGGAAATCTGTTGCAGCGCTGCAGAAATAGCTTTCAAGTAGAGAGTTGATAATACGTCGTAGATTGTTCGTTTTCTTTTTATTATTGACTAGAAAGGATTTACAAGAAATTGCGGGCTGACAAAGTAATTTACACATACTTAAACACTTCATGAAGTTTACTTTGTGGGAAAATCGGGCCAATAGTTGATGTAATATCTGTGTGTTGTTCCCTCGAATAAACGATCTAGCCAATTGCTGAGTCCATCTAGCAAATTGTCCTCGAATAGCACATTCGATTCGACATCTGATTCTTCGGAATAGTTAACTCCCAGGAAGTTGCCAATCTCTGGATCATCGTTGCGATCCAGCAATTGTTTGGTCATCTTGATCATTCGCTTGGTGCCGCGTGCGCACTCTGGATGCTTGGCATGATATACGCAGAAATACTTGCGATGTCCATTTAGGGCTATTACAGTGCCAACACAATTTCTGGGATTGATTTGTAGCTTCTGATTTGTGCATAGCGACAAGCGTAGTAGTTCCGAGTACCAGGACAAGCCCTTCTCAATGAGCATATGGCCAAAGATAAGGGTTTTGGTACGTCTATATGGCCAAACAGCGCGATGATAAGGAGGAATCAGCTTGGCACGACTCTGCAGATCGGTTATTAATAGGATTGTACGACAGCCGGGCTTCAGCAGGCGCACTAGACCATTATATTTCTCTGCTCTTAGCTCGTAAAGCTTCAGCTCCGGCACATGTTTGCTCTGCTTGTTGGATTGCCCGGAGTTGTTGAGCTGTCCTTGTGCCTTTAGAGTCTCCTCCTCGGCGCGCACAAAGTACATCATGACGTAGCCAATGCCAAACATAAATGCGATGGTGCCCAACAGCGATAGGGCAGCAAAGAGATGTTCATCTTCGATATTATCAGAGAGATAGTCTACTATATAGAGTAGTCTAGTGATCCATTTGCTCAACATGCCCTGTGCATGTTCATCCAACAAATTCTGTACGAATGCCTCATAGGTCAATGCCTCCGACGTCTTCAACAGTCGTTGTATGGTAAGATTTATCTCATGTTTCGTCGCATTGATGGCGCTGTTGTTCAGATAGTCGTCTGTCTTAATGTCCAACTTGGCACCGTCCACCCACTCGTATTTGATTTGGGTGCTATCACGCCGCCAGATAACAACGAGCCTCAATAGATTGTCCTCGAAGGAGCCCTTGGAAATGGCATTAAGGAAATCTGCCTGCTTCTCCTTGTACATATACGCAAAGCGAACTCTCTCCAAGCTATAGCCAGACTCTAAAGCAATATGTCGCAGGGCACCTCGTGCTATATCGTATTCGGGCGAGTTTTCTGTAATAAGTATTACACACAGGCGCTTCCTTGGTCTATTCCATTCGGCTGGGCAAACCCCCTCGAGCACATCCTGCGAGGATAGTCGGGGTAGCGAAAGGAATTGATTTGTGGAGATGATGTTGTCCAGTGTTTGTGTGGGTATATCAGCCATGGAAATACTTGCAACAGCTCGCACAGAGTCCTCATTGAACAGGAAGAGTGTGTCCAACTTGGGATTGACTTTAAAACGATCAGCCATGAGACTAGAAGCCTTACTAGTTAGATCCACAAAGCCAAAAGCCACACGATCATGGTAGGCAAAGGCGCTTATCAGATATCTCAGCCTGGTTACGCTTCGCGGCTCCAAGACCAGAGCACGCACCCGATTATCCGTCCAACCACTCAGAAACTCGTCGACATTCTCATCATTGACGCGCTGACCGATCTTAAAGGGCATCTTCTTGCGTATAAACTCGGCCAATTTCTGCTGCGTATATATATTCTCGCGATAGACATAGCTATGCCCGCCGAGCACCAGCACCATTCTTGGTATATCATCTGCTCCAGTTTTGCGCAATATGGTTGGCTCGTGAGCGGCATTGATGGTGACAAAGGATATTCCCAGTGGCTCGAAGGTGTCGATCAGCTTCTTGAACGCTCCCACAATTCGTATACAACCGAAACACCAATCGTTGTAGAACATTATAATATGCAACTTGGTTTTGCTCTTCGGTATGATGGTATGCTCAAAGTAGTTGGAAGTGACGGAGAGTTTGTGATATAAGCTGATGTCCTGATCGAAACCAAATTGCTTACCAAAGAACTCTTCCACTGGATCGAACCCGAATCGATTGTAGTTGCTGTAATCGTGTTTTTGTTTTAAGAAATGGGAATCCTCGCTGGTAATGCCATGTTTATCGTAAATACGTCGGCGATCGGTGTCGCTCAACAGCTCGTAGGCCTTTTTGATCTGTACAAACTTACGTTCTGCATCTGGATGATTACTTTTATCCGGATGCCACTCCTTGGCCAATTGCTTATACGCTCGTCGAATTTCCTGTGCGGATGCTGTGGAACTGACACCGAGTTCCTTATACGGATCATTCATGACAGCCACACAGATGGCAATCAATGTGCAAAATACTAGCACATTGAATTTTCCAATTTGCCCCAACATGACGAGCGTTTTTTCACACAATTTATCAAATGTATCCTTCTTTTTTCATTAGTTTTATATTTTTTCCGTTTTTTCTTTTTTTGTGCTGGTATGCGTGCTTTTTGGGGGATGGTCCGTGCTCCAGATACGAGGAATGACAGATGAGCTTATTGATTTTTGCTGGAATATATATTATACATATATCCAAAAGTTTAAGCTGTGCTGGCAATGCACATGGCGATCCAATTAAATTTATTTTATTATTATCGTTAAGTAAATTCTTTTTAATTATTTTTGTGACCGACAAATTATTACGCTACACCCGACAGGGTTGCCGCGGAGTATAAAACTGCATTATTTTGATACCGGGAAGAAGAGCAGAGTACGCTGTTCATTAAGTAAGCTTGATAAGCTTTCAATACAGAGTCTATTAAAGCTACTTGAGTAGTTAATACTATGATCAATTATTACAGTTATCTTCTTTTTAAGGAAATTTATATATATGAATGGAACATTTGAATTTTGTATATAATTGACATATTTACAAATTTACATTTGGAATTATTGATAACAGAGTTGCCACTGTGCTGTTAAAATACCAAAAATACCGACATCAGCGTTAGTCAGCACTGTTACGCTTGCCCAGCACTAGGCAAATTAAAGATAAAATTAAATAGCCAGAAATACGCGTGTGACGTGCTAATAGTTAAATAGTTGTGCTTGCAATCGTAATAGCCTAAATAGACAATATTTTAAGCAAGTGTTTGGTGCAAAAAAAAAATATATATATAACAAAATTCGAGCTACGTTTGCCAAGTGCAAACACACACATATACAGAGTAGAAACAAATTTTCAAGCTACGGCTACGGCTACTGGCTACAGCACAAGCCACTGCCCCCGCCCCCGTTGTCGTTGTCGTCGCCGTGTGTCTGCCTTTAGCGTTGCGTCTCCCGTATGTAAATTGTAACCCGATGGACGACGAAGGCGATCCAAACAGATGATATTCATGCTGAGAAAAAACACAAAATACAACTACAAAACGCAGCAAAAGCAGCAGCCGCCGCAGCAGCAGCAGCAGCAAACATGTACATATAGCCATATTATTCAATGAGTGTGTGTGTGCGCGAGCGTATAAATGAAAAATTAGATAAAAAATAAAATGAAATTAGCTCACGCCTGAATTTCGAGTTTGGCACAAGGTGAACCGAACCAAACCGAACCGAACTGTGGATGTATATAAAAAAATAATATATAAATAAAAAATAATGCTGGTGGCTAAAGACGAAAACAATTTATAATTTTCTCTCTCTTTCTCTGCGTTTGTTGTTGTTGTTGTTGTGCGTGTGCGAACCTGAAAGTGCGGCCACCTGCGATTGCAATTGTAAATGCATTGATTTACGCACACATATATCGTCGAGGATATACATACATATATATATATTTATACATACAGTGGTATATAAATGCACACACTTGCACATATGCTGGCTGACTGACTGATAAAAGCCTCATACCCACCACATACACAAATCCAAACACACACGCATACAGTGACGCCTCGTACACAGAGCTTTGTAAGTTTACGTTTATGATTATTTTGTAGCTGTTTATTTTTACATATAATTTTCGTTGTTGTTGTTCCGTTTTAGTTGTTGTTGTTGTTAACATATGTGCTCTGCTTTCCGTTTTCTATTTGATTTTGCAAACTCATTGAAAAAAAAAAAAAAAAACAAAACAAAATTAAAACTTAATTACATTCACGGCTGCAATAGCAGCAATAGCGTAGCAGCAGCAGCAGTAGTAGTAATTGCCCCCGCCGCATGGAAATTTCTTACGGTACGCAGCCAACAGAGCCAAATGTTAATTATGTGCCGCTACCAACTAGGCCCCAACGTACCCCTCTCTCTCTCTCTCTCTCTCTCTTTGTCTTCTGCTCCTCCTTCTACTTCTGCTCCTACTCACTGCTCATTGCTGCCACACAAAAAAAAAAACGAAGCCCATTTTGTTGACGCAACTCGCGTCACTTCTTATTTGTTTATGCTCCACACATTCACACATAGACAAACACATTCAAACAATCTCGTATGCAGCCACAAATCTAGGAGTGCTGCACAGTAGATTCTTATTTCAGGAAGTTATATATCGATTTATGTGTGTTTCTTAAGTACTATAAAAAATATATTGAAGGCTCTGCTCCATTCCAGATTATCATGTATTTCATAATGACACGAAATGTCATAATCTAAACCGGTATTCTATCAAAAGAGCTTTTGCTGTTCATTCCCAAGTAAATCGGAAAACATTTCTCAACCCTTTTTGCATATCACAAACTTTGAGTCTTGTACCACTGTGCAAGCATTTGCTCCTGCGTATGTCTTGGACACACCGTCAGCATTAATGAACTGCATTTGTCATCGGCTCTGATAAGACGTGCTTTTTTTTGTGTATTTGCGCGTTTTTGTACACGCGCCTAAACCAGCCCAGAAATACAATATCAAGATTTAAACAGTTGGAGCCTTGGCACAACGACAATAAACATAACATGAGCAACAAGAAAGAAAAAACCACCAAATCTAATTATTAATTGCGACGAATATTTGGACAATTTGGTTAATGATAGCTGAGCATTGTCAAGATAATTTGTACAGTTAAAGGTCGGTTAGGATTCATTGAGGAAGGGCCGTTAGCCAAGGTTAGCATTCATTTCTATGGGCTTTTTTTGTGTTCATAGAAAAATAGCCATAAAATAGGACTTTTACTATAGCTTTACAAATAAGTTGTGTGCTGATTGGTTGCCAAAATTTACTCCCAATTTCCTCAATCCTGTGTGTAAAACATGTTTTTCGCTCTATCTCTTTATTTATTTTTTTTTTTTTCAGAATTCTAATTTCAAAACCCGTTTTGCAGAGCTTCTTATTTTCCTTCTTTTTTCTGTTTTGGCACATGGCTAGAATAAAAATCCATTCATTTGCTGTAGCTCCCATATGCATTTACCCTTCATTAGACAATCCATTTAATAATAGCTTGCTAGCTGGATATTGCATGACTAAAAGAAATATTATCAATATGTATACTATATACATATGTATATATATAAGCTGAGCCATTCACTGTAATTAATATGACACATTTGTTGTTACGTTTCTCGTTGCAGTGACCAAGAGGCAGGTGACGTTAGAAGAGTTCGATTGACTGGATTCGTCGGGTCGTCGCAATTGCTGCAGTTGCTTTTGCACTGGCACCTGAAGTGGAGGCAGACCCATCTGGTAGTTAGTGGCAAGCAAGCAAGTCCAATGTCAAATAAAATCAATCCAAAACGCCGTGAACCGACAGCAGCAGCAGCAGTAGCAGCAGCCACGGCAGTGGTGGCCACCAATACGAGCAGCTCGACCGGCTCCAGTGCTGGGAATACATCATCAGCGAATACATCGTCCTCATCCAGCTCTTCACTGTCGTCCGCCGGTGGCGGTGATGCGGGCATGTCTGCCGATCTGACATCGCTGTTCGAGTGTCCCGTTTGCTTTGACTATGTGCTGCCACCGATATTGCAATGCTCGAGCGGGCATTTGGTCTGCGTATCGTGCCGATCGAAGCTCACATGCTGCCCCACATGCCGTGGCCCGTTGGCCAACATACGCAATCTGGCCATGGAAAAGGTCGCCACCAATGTGAAATTTCCGTGCAAACATT
Organism: Drosophila navojoa; assembly: GCF_054131105.1. Lineage (NCBI taxonomy): Eukaryota > Metazoa > Arthropoda > Insecta > Diptera > Drosophilidae > Drosophila > Drosophila navojoa. The sequence continues at coordinate 6,351,277 of NC_142892.1, read as the reverse complement.
CGGGCTACGGCTGCACTGCCTCACTCGTATACACAGAGAAGACCGAGCACGAGGAGACCTGCGAATGCCGGCCATACCTATGCCCCTGTCCGGGCGCCTCATGCAAATGGCAGGGACCGCTCGATCTAGTCATGCAGCACCTGATGATGTCACACAAGAGCATTACCACGCTGCAGGGCGAAGATATTGTCTTTCTGGCCACCGATATCAATCTGCCCGGTGCCGTCGACTGGGTGATGATGCAGTCCTGCTTCGGCCATCATTTCATGCTCGTGCTGGAGAAGCAAGAGAAATATGATGGACATCAACAGTTCTTTGCCATTGTCCAATTAATTGGGTCGCGCAAGGAGGCCGAGAACTTTGTCTATCGACTGGAATTAAATGGCAATCGACGCCGCCTCACCTGGGAGGCAATGCCGCGTTCCATACACGAAGGTGTTGCCTCTGCTATACACAATTCGGATTGTCTGGTGTTTGATACATCGATTGCGCAACTGTTTGCCGACAATGGGAATCTGGGCATCAATGTAACCATATCTCTCGTCTAAGGATTGCGCCGTCTCTGGGGGAGCTAGAGTAACTAGTATGATGATGAATATGGAATATGGAATATGAATCGTTTCTAAAACGATTATTATGATACAGCCGTTTACATCATGTCATGTATGTGCGTATGTATGTATGTAGTAGGGTCGGTTAGGTCAGGTCTGTCTGTCTCTGTGTCAGTCTCCAAATTGCTAGATTCTAGGATATTCATTTTTTTCCAAAACGAAGAGAAAGAGAAAGAAACGAAACAAAAAACACACAGACACACACATATTTACATATATACCTATATTCAAGATCGATTTAATAAGAATTTTTGTGGGTTTTTTCTTAGTTTAATTTTAGTTTGTAAGGCGTACGAACACACAAGCAGCTACAACATAACGTACATCCATACATCAAGCATACATTTCATAGTACACACACACACACATTTACACTATGCAGCCTAAGTTTAGTTAATGTAAATTATTTTATACAAAAATAAAAACAAAAAGAGAAATACTTGTAAATGCTATAAAAGTAAACATCACTTTTAACGAAATGAACAAGAATACAAGAAAATAAAGAGCATATATATATAGAAATATATATGTACATATATACATATAAATAATAATAATAATATAATTATGTAATAACTCGAGAGTTGTAAGCGATTGCGACAATTTTTGTTCATGCCAAAACGAAACGTAACACACACACAACAATTTCTTTTTTAACTAAACAATAACAATCACAGTGTGCCCCCTCTAACTACAACAAAAAGACAGTTGAAAGAGAAAAGCAATGTAATATGTTTAAATTTGATATAATTTAGATCGATCTCCCGTACAAGTTGATTTTTGTTTTTGTTGTCTCGCAAATGCAATTGGAAATTGTTAATGAACTGATTTTTACCTTAACTCTTACCGTTTCATCATGCAACTGCAATGTATTTAGTTTTAATAACAAAGTGAAACACACACACACTCACACACAAATGCGACAACTACAGAAGAAGAAAAATAAACGTGATTAGTAAAAAAAAAGCTGAAAAGTCTTATCAATGAAATTAAAGCTACGTATAAGCTATATATAAATAAAAAAGTTTTTCTGCGCTATGCTGATAGCCAGTAATTCGCAAATACAGTAGAGACTGCCTAAATTGAAAATCTGATATCAAGTGTGATTGTAATTGTTTTAATATTTATTTATGGTAAGTAATTACTGTAAAAACTTGCTGTTTCAGCAGTATTTTAAAAATACTATATACATTTATATTTCTACTATATTTTGTAGGGATAGATATAGTAGGCTAATTTCGTTAACATTTTGAAATATGGTTTAAATATTTTCATATTTTTTTATAAGCAAAAGTTGCTGAAAATTACTTTTGTTTATATATACATCTTTTACCTTATTTCTTTCTGTGTTTCTTTCTGTTATTTTTGTTAAACGTTCAGTAAATTCTTTGTCTATATATTTGGTCCATTCTAAAGCGAATCTGAATTCAAGTTTTCGGTCCTTGCAACACTACACGTACGTATACTTTGATATCTCTGCGTCTATGTTTGCTTTGTCTATCATTATGGTTTGCTTCAAAGTGATTCCAATCCGCGCTCTAAGATCCCTCAGTTTTGTCGATCTTGTTCGGTTCTCTCTTCACTACCGTCTTGAGCTTCTCGATCGCTGTCTTTTTATAGACCACTGCGTATTGTATGTTTACATGAGAGCTTTATAAACTTCCAGCATCCTGAAGTGTTTTTTCTCCGGCTTCGATTCGTTTCGAGCCCCTATGCACGACTACCCTCTTTTATATCATTTTATAGGCTCAGTTCCCATTCTCCTATTCATAATATTTTTTTCCGATTTTCCCTTTGGAAACACTTTCATGATCATCAGCTTTGCTTGCTCTGGGTCGGTTGTGAGGTGGTTTAGGAGAACACTGGCATTTGATTAGAGCAGGCCAGGCCATTTCCATGATTCTATTGCCACAAAACAGACGAACAAATTTTAGTTTTCTTGAATTTCAATATAATTTTTTTTTAAACAGAACTAAATTGCCAAGCGTACGAAAAATTAACTCTGAAAGTTTCGATTTTATTTTTTAAAGACCCCCCGCTCCGCCTTCACAAAGTAAACCCGCCTTATTTTTCGGTAGATAGGCATACGGAAATACCCGTTACGCATGTACTAAACGCGGCGCGCAAAATTTGAAAAGTGCTTTCACTTTTAGTCTAAGGAATCCACACACACACACTTACCACACTTTTGCACACACACACACATACACACATATATCATTTATATATATATATATATCTATAAATATATATATTTTAGAGGAACCTACGTGCAATCGAGAATAAATCATGCAACCACGCCGTCAGCGTCCTGCCGCTGATGCCCCACAAGCAGCGACTGTTGCGACGCCCAAGGACAACAGCAACCAGGAGCAAGAGGCGACATCGCCGCTCGACCAGGTCGAAGGTGGCAGCAGCAGCAATAGCAACGGCAACGGCAACAACAATGGCAACGGCAACTGCAGCAGCGACTGCGACAAGCAGACGGAGACGGCGACCAGAGACTTTTTGGTCTCACTATTGGAGTGTCCCGTTTGCTTTGGATATATGATGCCACCGATAATGCAATGCTCGCGAGGCCATCTCATTTGCTCACAGTGCCGGAATAAGCTAAATGTCTGTCCCGTTTGCCGTGTCCCGATGAGCAATATACGCAATCTGGCCATGGAGAAGGTGGGCTCGAAACTGATCTTTCCCTGCAAGCATGCCTGCTATGGCTGCCGTGTGCGTCTCTCCTACTCGGACAAGAAGGCGCATGAGGAGGACTGCGAATTCCGTCCATATTTCTGCCCCTATCCGGATGAGAAGTGCGTGTGGCAGGGTGCCCTGAAGGACGTATACAAACATTTTGTTAGCACGCATCAGAATGTGATCACCATGGAGGGCACCGACATCATCTTCTTGGCCACCAACGTCAATCAGGTGGGCGCACTCGATTGGACGATGATACAGTCGTGTCACGGCCGCCATTTTCTGCTATCGCTGGAGAAGGTGCAGTTGGGCGAGGGCTGTCAGCAATATTTCGCCGCCTGTCGCATGATCGGGACAATGCGCGATGCGGCCGACTTTGACTATCTGATCTCATTGGAGGCCAACAATCGCACCCTCAAATGGAAGTCCAAGCCACGTTCCATACGCGAAAGTTTCGTGACCTATACGAATGCCGATTTTCTGGTGCTCAACAAATCAACGGTGGAACAGTTTTCCGAGGATGGAAATTTGGCTTTAAACATCATCATCAAAAGGGCCAACAACAATGATTAGAATATAGAAGAACTCTGCATATATAGTGTATATATACATATGTATATATATTTATATAACCATTTAATCTGCCATCGGTCCAGTTAGGTCAGCAGTCTATATATGCATATATGTATACATATGTATATGTATTCGCCTATATTTATATATATACATATATATATGTGTGTGTGTATATGTATATACATATATCTCTATTCCTTATGTGCTCGCAAATGTACATTCCTCGTAATGCTCCGTGGCTAGATGTCATTTCAAATCTACCATGTCTGGGTGGCAAGCAATAACACAAAAAAAATAATAATAATAGCAAAACAAAACTGGATAAGCGCTGATAGCAAAGCATATTTATGTATAAATTTCACTTGATCCAAAAACCAGATAATAATAAATATTGGACAAGTTGGAAACCAATAATTGTCAACTGTAACCCAAGTCTCTCCCAGCGTCTTTTTTGTTAACAGAAATTTCGGTAAACAAATTTTGTATATTGTATTTTTATTGCACATTTTATATAATTTATATCAAAATCTGTAAGCATTGTCAATTTTTCAATTTTGCCGCCACATGTGCCATAAAATATGTGCCATAAGTGGCCACAAGTGCCATAAAACATGTTTTTGGTATTTTGTTTGTCTGCGTTTCACTGTGAATGTCAAATTGTGGCTAATCTTATCGATAACTACCTGCTGGCTATCGAAAAACAAACCAATTTAACTAAAATGCCAAAATAAACGTAAATAAATGCAATAATGGACGAAGTGGACAAAATTATTATGCACCAGCTGCAGCAAATCGATGACAGCATCGAGCCCACGGATCAGCTGGCCAATTTCACGCCAGAACAGGTGGTACGTGCCGTTTCTAGCTGCTTGCTGGAAATCGATCCTTCGATGAAGGAACTGCCACGATTCTTGCCAGGTGGAGCGATGGCACAACGTTTCAGTGTGGCCACGACGTTGGCTGAGCGTTGCAAGGAGCAGGGCTATCGTGGTGACATTGGATATCAAATCTTTCTATATCCCAACGCCGTAGAGCTGCGTCGCCTGCTGATGCATTTGATTGAGCGACTGCCGCGGGAGCGACAGCAAATCGATTTGGCTGATAAGTCACATTCCCTAAGTGCCCGGGAACAACTGCAGCGAGAGGTGCGCAGGCAGTTGTCGGAGCAGTTGAAGGCGCCTTGGGTGCCCCAGTATTGTCGCACTGTTGCCAACAGGCGGAGGCAAGGCTGCAGCTGCCAGTGCATTGAGTTCAAGCCGCATCTGAATCTCAATGTGCCTGGGGCCAATTTCTCGGAGCGCAGCAAGGAAGTGCAACAGTATTTCGAGCAGTTGGCGCCCAATTTATTCCAACAAGTGGATGGCACCGCTTTCGATCTCATTGCCTCCGTAATGCACAAAAATGATTTGGAGCGCTGCGGCGAGCAGGTACCAAAGGCTGTGATGGCAGTGCCGGCTAAAGAGGAAGTGGGCGAAGTGCCACCTAGTCCTGGTCCGGTGCCAGCTGTTAAGCAGGCAACCAGCAGTGCAGAGACGGCGGCAACTCCAGTGCAAAAGCTGACGGATGAAGTGCAGCAGCTGCGCACACAATCAGAGCTGTTGTTGAAGCAGCGCAAGACGCTGACCAACTGCATCGAAGCTTTGAAGGCACGCGAGTCTGAAGCGGAGCAGGAGCTGGAGCGCCTGCAGGCAGTGGTAAAGTTGCATGAGCGCAGCTGCCTGGTGCTAGCGGAGCCGGAACAGAACGTGGCCAAGCTCGAAGCGCTGCTGCTCGCAACCAAAGCGAAGCGGCAGACCCTGACGCAGCAGTGGCAGGAATATCGTAATCCCCTGCTGAACACTCTGGAGAGCCTCAAGTCAGCGCAGGAAACGCAGCAGGTGCAGCGCGTGCGCCTGGAAATTGAGCAGCTGGAGCAGGAGCTGCTGGCCAGAACCCAGTTGCACAACGAGCTTACCCTGCGTAGTGCAACCCAGACTCAGCTGGCACCACGTAAGGAATACACTCGACGCATTCACGAATTCATTGGAAACATACGGAAACAGCGTGAGGACATCTTCCGAGTGCTCGACGACACAAGGCAGCTGCAGAAGCAGCTCAATGTGGTTGCAGCGCAGCTAGAGCGTCAATTCAACTACACGGACGACCTGCTCTTCCAGAGCGCCAAGCACGATCTGCATGCGAAGAAGGCATATAAGCTGCTCGCTCAGTTGCATAGCCATTGCAGCGAGCTGGTCGAGTGCGTCTCCAACACGGGCAACGTGAGCAAGGAGATACGCGAGCTGGAAGTCCAGATCGACAGTGAGAAGATGAAGAACGTGCTCGTCAGTCTGCAGCAAATCACGGGTGACATTCAGAAGTTCGAACAGCACATTCAGGAGCTGCAAACACAAATACGCACAGTGGAGAATGCAATAACAATCGCCTAACCATAACGATTAACGATAAATGATTAACGATATTAGTATATTACCATATTACTTATGTATTAGTGCCAATTAAAACAGATCACTTTCGCAAAGCGTAGTTTCTCGTAACCAATTCTCAATATTTATGCATTTTTTTGTAAAAAGCTAAATAAACGGACCTGATCAGCATATATATAAAGCAACCTCTTTAATTGTTCGGTATTTATATATTCTCACTTGTTTAGCTTTCCGCTATTAGCTTTTTCGCGCAGTGTTCAACACTCGCTTAACCAGTGTGAATGGTCTCTTTGCCGGCTGCGCTCTCTTACTTTTACGCTCTTTTTGAGCATGCGCTCTTTATACCCTACATGAACAGGTTTGACGATGTGAAGTGTGAATATGTTACATTTACTATTGTCGTTGATTTCTTAATAAAAACTATATATATTAAAACTGTTAATATTTATTAGAAGACTAATTTATATTGTATATTGGCTAAGCTCGTATACAAACTTTGTTCACTTACATGACATTCGTACTTTGCAGCGCATTCAAAGTTCGCCATGGCCAATCCGTTTGTTGTTCTCTTGCTTTACTCCCTCTGGCTTTTGAATGTGAAGCGGCAGTTATAACAGCCGGCCCTGGACCCGGCTGTTAGTTGTTGCTCGCCTTTTGAAGTGTTTGAAGCTGCAGCGCGTTGGCGGCTGGTCGCGTCGTGTTTTCGTTTCATTTTTGTTGTTGATTTACTTTCGTTTGTTTTTAATTTAAAGTAAATTTCCAAGCAACAGGCACTTGGCCTGGACCCACATAAGTGCTCAGGCCTAGTGCTTAAGGGTTTCCCTCCTTTTTTTTTTGTTCTCGTTTCATTCTACTTCCAAAATAAAACTTTAATTAAACTAAACAACAAGAGGCAACATACAATCAAAATAAAGTTTTGTTGTGTTGGTGCTGGGTGCCTCTTGTTGTTGCTGCTGGTGCCGCTCCAGAACTCGTTTGTGGCCTAGAGTTTTAGGTTCTTTTGCATGCTGCCGCGATAACAAGTTTAACCGGTGTGCGTGTGTGCCGCGTGTGTAATTGTGTGTGACTCTGTGCTAGCGAGCCTGCCTGTCTGTATGCATGTATGTGTGTGTGTGCCTATGCTCTCCCTCTGTGCCTGAATGTATGTATGCGTGTGTGTGTGTGTGTTTGTGTGCAAGCATTTCGCCTTCAACAAACTGTTGCGCTTGGTCGCTGATGACGTTGCCGGCCCTTTTGCCACTGCTGCAGGCCATAATTACAAAAAAAGAAAAGAAACAAGAAACAGCAGCCGCAACAACAAAAAACGACGCTTAACCAATTGCCTTCCCAATTAGAATTGCTAAAATTCGTGCTGAAGGTCGTGAGTGCCCAAAACGAATTCGACTCCAATTCGCAGTAAGCCGGCCGGCGTCGGGTTTTCATATCGAATGATTTGTGCACTAAAAATAATTATGAAAACACGGTGGAAAAAAGAACTAACGGTACACGTCACGCCAGCACTAGCGCCCAGGCCATAATTAAAATGTCAATAACATATATATAAAGAATAAAAATTGAAAAAAAAGTGCGGTGAATTTATTACGTTAGCGACATTTTTAACCAACTACGCAATAATTTGCTTGAAGCTAAAAAAGACGTTAAATATGATAATGTGAAACAAAATCTGAATATTACGGCTGTCCCTCGCATAAATGGGAGCTACAAGAAAATGTTATGGAAGTCTAATAAGAATTGGGTTTTATAGGCATTCGTAGCAATGTTTTAAATAATCAATAAATATTTTTAAAGATTTTAATATTAATTATAAATAATAATGAATAAAATCTAATATAATTATAAAAAGGAATAAATAATAGTTTTCAATTTATTATTATTAATTTTTATATCAAGCAATTCACATTCATTAAAATTTCCATTTAGCGAGCGACTACTGTAAATGAAATCATTACTCTAACAGCACATAATCGAAACGAATGCCTTGTAGCAGAGTGTAACGAAAAGCAATAATACAAATTAAGCAGCAGCAATACAAATTAAAATTGCATTTCAATAAATTGTGTGAAAAATAAAGAGAAAGTGAAAAGCCAAAAAGAAATCGAAAAATTATTAACAATGACACCATCACCCACAAAGGAACTCATGAATGCGCCCACAATTTCGCGACGACCGCGCGAGGAATTTGCCGAGAAGGTGAGTCCCACTTCCCTGACTTCCCCAACTTCTGCTCAGTTCTCATTGGCAGTGGCAAGTGCTAAGTGCTGAGTGCTTAGTCTCGAGTCCTTTGGGATAGTTGCCTTCAATTTAATAGCTAGCTATTTTTAAATGCTACCAAATGCGTGTGCTTCCTGTGCTTTTTATTGATCGCCCTGAAAGAGCAGAAAGCGAACTAAATACAACAAAAAATAGAATCAATCGAGAATGTAGCAGGCGGCCGTAAACGATTGCATGATACTCGTTTATAAACAAGCAATAGCAATAGCATTTTGATATTTTGCTATTTGGCTTTGCCTGGACAGTGGATGATAATTTGACTCTATAGGGTTGCCTTTAGATCTATTTGTAGATTAGAATCGATGTGGAATTCGAAGGTGAATAGTAGTAAAGTAATTATAAGATCTTTGGTCCTTACTTCTAATACTATCAGACATACATAGATATGCGAAAACTTCAGAAAGAAACCCAATATACTCCTTCACCACACGATGAACGGGCATCGAAAAAAAGAAGTTGAAATGTGTTTTGTATTCTTGGCATGGCTAAAATGTATAAACATTTGGCGGGCTTTTGTTTGATTCGATTTGCTTGTGCAATGTACAATGTATATATACATACACTCCAGACTATATCTATGCATATATACATATACATATAATATACTACACACATATATTTATATGGACTGAGCACATCTGTATGTAAGATAAACAGATAGAGGAATATATCCATCTGTCTGCCCTATGTCGTAATTTAGCCAGTTGCCAGGTAATCGAAATGTTCTTCATGTCTTAAATCACATGCCACATCAGATTTGTCTTTATTGGGGCCTCTCCAAACTCTCGACACTCTCTGACTAATCATGTGGCATTTGCTCTGGCTCAAATCGATATCGCTCTTGATAAGATATAGGCAGATACCGTTAACTGATAATCGATTGCTGTCTTTCTATATGCGTATAGCATATACCTATGTAGCTATTTGGGTCTTTATAAAACATCGATCGATCATTTTATTGCTTATGTATCAGAAAATTCAGTGGAAATTATTATTATTGGATTTCTGGATTTATGATTTATTTGCAATTTTCATTTTATTTGCATTGCTTATAAAATCTAAATAATTATCCATACTTTCGATTTCGTTTTTAATATTAAATTATGAGTCTGTAAACAAACATTTGCAGTTTTACTTTAATCAAAAGTCATTTCTAAAATTAGTTAAATTATTATTTCTGCTCAAGTCGTTATCGATAACGAAATAGCTTAAGGGATATGAAACTAAAGCAGATTATTATTTATATAAAATATGTTCTTGTACTCAGTCAACGTGATAAGAATAGAGCCACTTTCTAGTGGAATTGCATAAAAAATGCAAAAGCAACAGTTATCGATAGCAGCCTGGCTATAAATTTATTGCCAAATGATAACAAATGTATTTGTATTACTTATTGGAAAAAAGTATGAAATAATATGTAAACTTTGTACTTTTAAATAACTATTAAATTACTTATATAGAATTTTAATATCTTTTTTTAGAGGGAATGATCTTAATAAATCAAGTGTATTATTTATTATATATTCAAAGCCTCGTCAAAGGGCCCCATCTGCTTATAAATCATTTATAGATAATATTCTAGCACTGCATAACGGCATACCCAATTATATATCATATTTTATATATTGGAAGCCTCAATTTAGTAGTAAATCATCTGTGTAATATGATTAACCAGGGACACATTCCATGCCATTTGTATTGTTATTTTGTACTTTTGTTCTCTGTGCAGTGCATTTGCACTGACGTCAAAAATTCATTTGGTATGCAAAATACAAAATACACTCTATATACATTGTCTATATGTAAATATATATAATTAGGTACGATAAGTACAACAACAATGAAAGCAAGCGAGCAACAAATTCGAAGCTTGAGTTTAACCAGAGGTCAATGAGTTATAATAAAGGAGAAATAGAGAGAACTTGACTTGTGTCGAAATTGTGCTTTGATTATAATACGAATAATATACTGCGATATATTTGATCAGAATATGGATGTGTTCTCTATAGACATCTTACAATTCGATATGCTAATCGGATTATTTATGGCTCTTGCTTTGCTTTCACAAAGATATTGTCAACGCATTGCTGTCAGAACTTTAAATAAGATATATTAATTTGCGTGACAAGCAGAGAGAAGGAACCGTCCCAGACGAGGTTACTACAGACTGAGAGCTACTTTTGGGTTAGTTCTTAAGAGAAAGGCAAGGGAAGAGAACCTTTGACATATAAATTTTAGCTGGCCTTTCTGCTGCAGTCCTTGTCTCATGCTCTAAATCTCTATTAATTACTGATTTGGCTGACCTTACCACGCCTACATTAGAGAGTATACCCATTTAAAAATCTGATTAGTCATTTGATGTCATAGATTTTCGGAACAGTTATTCAGCGATAAGTCTTGGCAAAAACTTTTTTAGATCTTCACTCAAAGAAGCTTTTTAATTATGCATGATGTGGAAGAATAGCTATAGAAATATATTTAGAGATATATAGATATAGATTTTATGGAAGTTATAGATGTTTGCGAATTGCCACGCCTTCACTGGGTGTGCTCATATTTAAGCTAGCTAATAATGTTGTGATGAAATAATCATAAAGATTTTGTTTGCCAGCCTAAGAAACTCATAGAGAAAAATTCGAATTGAAGCAATGAATTTTGCATATAAGAATATATGTACATATATATTATTCTTCTTCTGCAACAACTAAGTAATAAACCGCATATGCCCGTTTCACTTACCCAAAACGAGTATAACGTTAAAAGCCGTGGCAATCCGCAAAGTTGTTGTTTTTATATATTTTATTTGGCTGATTGATTTGCCACATTTCGCAGTCGCAGTCGTGAGGCGCAGTGTTAATTTCATTTGAACCTGAATGCAGATCAATCAATTTCTCAGGGACCTGCGCAAAGTTTTAAATGAAGTTATTTACCCATACTTATATATACTTATATATTTGTTTTTGTTTTCTGTTTTTTTGTATACCCATGTAGGTTTTTTTATAGTCCAATGCAGCAAAGTTTTGATGGCATTGGCCATGAAGAAATATTTGGCGCGCCTTTAATGCGTTTTGCTATGGAGGTTTATATATTATATATAAAAATATGTATGCTTGTATGTGTGTGCATGTGTTTATATGCGCAGCTCGGCTATCATCAGCGCGATTGTCGTGCTAACAGCCAATTTCAAATATTCTGCATATGTATTTTACAAAAAGACAGAAAAAACCAAAAAAAAAAAAAAAAGAAACAAAAAAAAAAAAACATCAACAAGAATTTCAGTTTAAATTGTGAGCCACATAACGACATGCCGTGCGAAATCTGATGCAATCGATGAGATCATCAACAGAACCTACAGAAAACAAGAACAACAACAAGAGAAGCAACAGCAACAACAACAACAACAACAGCCTAAGCATATCCGTACCAGAATCGCATTTTATATTACCCGTACGTAAAGCTCACACGCGCGTAATGAGCCGGGCAATAATAATAACGCTAATGACAATAATAATGATAATGCTAAAGCTTACAATGAAAAGCTCGTTTAATTGCATTTTGGCAAGGCGTTCGAGTTAAAGATCTTCGATTTCTTAGACCGGGGGGCACTTTCAATATATGTGCCACAGAATTTTGACTCAATTTACACACTTGAAGCTGTTATACCCTGTACAGGAAGTGTTGCTGCTAAATGGGGTATGTTTGCGATAAGTTAGTATACGAATATATACTTTAAATAAATGTATTTATAGTTAAAAATACCTCTCTGACCTTATCTATATCTCTATATCTCTAGCTACTATTAATTATCAATAGTTTTAGTAGTAGTAAAGTTGAAATAATGTGGAGCATATGAAGTAGATCTGTTAACTGAGTTACACGAGCGAATCAACATCTAAAGTTTACAAAATCTTGTACAGGAAAATATTATGAGCCAGTCAGAACTTAATACAAAACTTGCTGATCTATGCTAAAGTTGCTAAAAACTCGTTGATCTGCAGCCAAATTTAAACAAAATTTTGCTGATCTTTGCCAAACGATTGGAAGTAAATAACGGTCATAAAATTGTAAGGCATAAAGTGAGTTCAGTTTTTGGAATCTGAAAGGCTTACAGTCAACATTTCATTATGAGTCATTCGAGATCTTCAGCAGCAGAATCCGGTCTGCTTGAGTTGTGTTCCTTTATACTGTGTATATCTCACATCATTTAAATTATATATATATAAGTGAGATTTAAATTGTATTTCTTATTGCATCTAGGAATTCCCGCCTCTTAAATCACTTTCAATTCCAGCTAGAATTTCGCAATTCTTTTACGCCAAGGCAAATCTGATTTAACATTGCCAACTATAAAGCTTAACGAACGACCTTTGCTTCGCTTGAAGCTCATAAAGAAACAAAAATTATAATTAAAGAATTTTGTTTATAATCTTTATGGTTGCTAGTTAACATATTTGGCTGTCCATTGAACTCGTTGGCCACAAATTGATTTAGCATAACGAGCTGTCGCCTATGCATGTATATACATACATATACATATGTATGTATATAGTACATATATTTTTTGGGGTATTTCGTAGTCCAAGCAGCGCTGCAACCTTTTCGCTGCTGCTGCTGCTGCATCATCGTGTTGCATGAGTCGCCCTCACCCTCGCTCTCACCCCCCGCTCTTGCAGCATTTGCCTGCAACTTTCAATTTCAGCCTCGAGTTCGTGTTCTCCTCGGCATTTCTGCTGAAAAACTATGGCTATGCCATAAACTGAGTCATCCGCAGCATCCAGTGGCAAACAGGAGAAAGAAGAAGCAGCAGCAGCAGCAGCAGCTGCAGAGCTCAGAGCTCATATTCAACATGAAATATATAACCAAGTTGAGGTCTATAATGTGTTTAGCTTAAGTGGATACGACGCGTTCTGCGGCTAAGCTAGGCGAGCTGATATGTATCTGTATATATAGCCATATATACTATGTATCTTGTTATATGTATGTATGTATGTATATGTATGTATGTATATTGCATGCTTTGCTTATTTGCGTTTTAAAAACCTTGCACTTTGCTAAGTTACGTCTGGCAAATTGACAACTTTGACAACTTTGTCAACTTTTTAATTGCATTATTAGTTTTCATAGCACCAGCTTCAGCTGCGCAACAAATTATATACATATATACATAGTCTATGTCTACCTTCTAAGGAACTTAACACCCGCCCTTCTGTCAACGTGGGCATGGCTCTGCCTCTGGCTCTGGCTCTGGCTCTCAGCATAATCATTCGCTGGCCTGGTAATTGTTGCGTGTCGCTCTTATATTTCCCCTGGGTGTGTTAGTCCAAAAACTACGTTCAGTTACGCACTGACTGGCCACAGGGGGCAGGGGGCACAAGGGCACGAGGCATGTGGCATGTGGGGGACTCTTCTATCAGTTAGATAGCTAGCGCACCTTTTAGTCGCTTTTTGCCAGGTGGCCAACGGAATGGCTATTTTTTCTTTGCTTCTGTTTTATTCTTTTTTTTTTTTTGTTTTTTGGCCAGTTTGGCTTGTGCTCCGACCCGGTCATATCATGTGGCACTGTTTGCGCAACGAGCCGGTTGCACGAACAGCGACCGGACTACCCCTGCAAACAGTGCGTGTCTTAGCGATGGGCGCGTGGCTTTCGATATAGATTACATGCATATATTATAGACATATTATTATTATTATATATAGTATCATATACATATGTATTCACTTGTTTCATCAGGCTTAAAGCTAGCTAAAATCCAAAAACAACTTCCATAATCTGTATTATCAAAAAATGTTGAAATTTGGCTTAAGGGAATTATTTAACAGAGAATTTCTAGGGCGTTCAATAGTCTTTAATAGTCAACTACAATAATTTGTGCATGTTTAGCTCGTAGTGCTCTTAAAAGCTCAACAGAGTTTTTTACACTTTCATCATAATTTGTCGGTCAGATAATTTATGAATCTATTAGTGTTATAATGATATTTATAAAAGGTATTATTCTAGTAATCCTCTCTTTATCTAGAATACTGCTTGATATATTTGACATAATTTGAAATATTTTAGAAATTCCATGCTCATCGAATCCCAAACAGAGAAGCCTTAGATGCCCAGATCTCCACTTCATACTTAACTAACCAAAAATTGAATAATTATTTCATTTGCTGACCTTCCGCCACTTTGCTTTCAATTTGCATTCATGTATTTCAAGTAAATTTCGTGCATAGAGCAAAACACGATTCTCCCCTAGTCTCGTGTCACGTTTATCGCATCTCTTGTTTATTTATTGCCCAGCCGAGTCACATTTGTCAACTGGGCGGGGCATTTGGCGTGCGTACCGCCTATCAAGAGCGGCGCCCGGCTCATCTCATACATGTATGTACACATAAATATTATGTTTGTATAAATATTATGATATTCATAATTTAATTGATTTTTGTTGTTGTTTTTAATTCGTTGATTGGCTTTCGAACAGCTGGCCAGCATTTCGCTAGTTAATTGCAGTTTTTATTTGTTTCTTGTTATTTTTAGACACTTTTGAGCTGAATCGAGCGAGTATCAAAAATAGCAAATTTATGTGAAATTGATGCGATCATTTGACCAGCTGTTTGGCATTATCCATATCGTTTGATTCGGATTCAACTCACGTTACTCCCCCGAGTGCCAAATGGCATCAATTAGCATTAGCTGAACATTTATGGGACGTAAACAGTTTCGTTTCTCATTGCAATATTTTGCAATATTATTGCAATTTGTTTAGCCTAAAATACGCCTCAAATATTGCTAATCACCTGCGAAGCCAACGCCAAAACAGGTGAGCGGACAAGAGAGAGCGAGACATTGAAGTTTTAATGCTCTAGAATTAATCAAAGTGAGAGTGCATATATGTAGGTGGGATAATTATGATGATAATGATAATGATAGTGATGACAATGACAATGACAATGACAATGACAATGACAATGACAATGACAATGACAATGACAATGACAATGACAATGACAATGACAATGACAATGACAATGACAATGACAATGACAATGACAATGACAATGACAATGACAATGACAATGACAATGACAATGACAATGACAATGACAATGACAATGACAATGACAATGACAATGACAATGACAATGACAATTACAATTACAATGACAATGACAATGACAATGACAATGACAATGACAATGACAATGACAATGACAATGACAATGACAATGCCAATGACAATGATAAATAATGATAAAAATCGAAACAATCTCCGTACTAATACTAATTATGATAAAAGCAATTCTTTCACTACTAACACTTATACCCAATGGCGAATGAGCTGGGGAGACCTTATCTATAAAGTCTAATTATAACTGTGCGTAGACAGTTTTCTTTTCTTTCATTGCCCAATTGAGCTTTTCACTGTGGCCTTTGATAATTGGCAAAGTTTCGCCGCCGTCGCGCAGCGCAGAGATAACGGCTAAGAAAACGAGTTATGTTTGCCAATAAGTAAATTAAACAAAATTGTTTTACTTTTCTTGCTGTTGTTGTTGTTGTTGTTAAAATAAAGCTCGACGTCATCGCAAACGCAAACTGGGCAAAGACTGAGCAAAACATTTGGATTTCGTTAATGGTCCAACTACTCGAACAGCACTCGAAGCCGGCAACAGCTCAACAGCAAGTCGAGTCGAGTGTCTGCAGCGTTTGCTGTTGCAGCTG